>NC_142352.1:51797413-51986417 GCF_059441175.1 Urocampus carinirostris
CTAAAATAAATACATTACAAAAATATACAGTTGCAAATATATATTACAAATGGTTACACATATTTACGAAGAAAGACGGTACACCGAGAGAGTTTACAAAGCTTTAATAATAATAATATAACTTCCATTCCAAACCGTGCCTTTGAAAGGTACCAACACGCTAGTAGGATCACGCTCGCAATGTATCAAACATACCTGTGAAAAAAAAGTATCCCGTAAATGTGAAATTCACGGTAAATCGTCTTCAACTTCCTTCTCACAACTATCGCCATCAAGGTTATCTTCCTCAGCATTGGAACGTACCTTAACTTTACAGAGAATATGTGCTATATCATAGAGATTACAGTCTTTCTTGGCGCACATATTCTACTGGTCTTAATCTTACCTTTTAAACTCCTGCGCCGCTGGTGGCCGTTAGAAAAATTCCATAAATTAGCCGCTTCACTGAACAAGCCGCAGGGCTGAACATTTGGGAAAAAGTAGCGCCTTATAGCCCGGAATTTACGGTATAGGTGATTGTTTTTAATTTTTAGGGATTTTGTATTGTTGTTTGACGTAAAAACGGTTCAGTGTGTAAAAAGATAAAATTGTTTTGTATTTTACAATTTATTATTTTGTAGATCTGTAAATATTTTAATGTATGTATGTATGTGATCTTTTTGGGATCCCGTTTTTAAATGAAAATAAAAAATAATTCCATAAATAATTTAACTATAGATACAAATATTTACCAAATGCAAAATCCTTTACCCAGCAAACAAAATACGTAGACTTTATATTGTATGAATGGCAAGTTTTGTTTTTATGTGTTTTAATATTTTGAATTTTGCCCTAAATAGATGGAACAGCCAAAAACACAAATTTAAACAGAACCTATAGCTTGTAGATCGCGAAGATAAGTAGAAAAAAGATGTTGTTTTGCTGATTAATTTGGGATAGATCTAGACTCGGTGCTTACCTCTGCTCCAGCTGCTTCATGGTGGCGGTGATCTGATTTGTCTTCTCCTCAAGACGACTGATCATGTTGTTCTTTTTCTTCATTTCGTCATTGGATATCTATAATAAAAACATGCTTGGGTCAGGACAATTAAGTCTAACTGTAAGTGACTAATTGGTTAGGGCTGTAACACGAATCGATAAAATCGAAAATTAACTGTTTAACGTTCCGCAGGCCTGCCAATTAACAAAAGTTGTGTCGATGTCATTAGTCATTGAAAATCTTAAACTCTTCAGGATAAGATTGTACTCGTCACAGAAACATTATTTCAAACAAGGTACCCGAATAACTATAGAGGCATAGCTTACCAATAACATCTCCTGAGCGTAAGCTCATGATACGATTCCCGGACTCGCACATATGGTGTGGTTACATTCAAGTCCAGTGAATATATATGTATATATATATGGCAGCACGGTGGCGCAGTGGTAAGCGCGTGTACGGCACAGTTCTGAGGTCATGAAATCAACCTCCTGTGTGGAGTTTGCATGTTCTCCCTGTGCTTACGTGGGTTTCCTACGTGGACTCCGGTTTCCTCCCACATTCCAATAACATGCATGTCAGGTTGATTGGCCGGTCCAAATTGTCCCCAGGTGTGAATTAGCGAGTGAGTCGTCTGTCTCTGTGTGCCCTGCGATTGGCTGGCAACCAGTTCAGGGTGTCCCCTGCCCACTGGGCTCTAGCACCCCTGCGACCCTACGGAGGATAAGTGGTGCAGATAATGGATGGATGCACAGTCATATGCAAAGGTTTGGGCACATCTGATCATTTAAGATTTTCCTTTATAAATCATTGGTTGTTCAGATCAGCAATTTTAGTAAAATATATCAAATAGCAGACCAAGTGATATCTGAGAAGTGAAATGAAGATTATAGGATTTACAGAAAATGTGCAATTATTGCTGAAACAAAAGTAGGGCGGTGCATAAATTTGGGCACCCTAACAGAAAAATTACATCAATATTAAGTAGATCTTCCTTTTGCAGAAAGATCTTTAAAATGGCGGCGCCCTCTATGGCGGCGGCTGGATCTGCTCCCGACAGTTTCTCACATTCTAGTCAAAAACCCCAATCTTCGACTCAGTTTATGAGGGCGAACAAAGACAACTCTAACTGTAGATTAATATACGATCGCAGTTTTTTGCTGGATATGCGAACATCCAGAAATCCAGCGCAAATTTCGACGATCACTCTGGAGTGTTTACTTAGCCTCGGAGTGCTACGTCAACAGAACGCAGCGGCCTACAAAGCAGCGAGTAAAAGTGGCAAGCGGAAGCGCTGTGACCGGGGAAGGAAACGAGGTTGTCGGGCCGGGCTAACGGCTCGGATGAAGGCTAAACCCTTCAAAACGCCTCTACCATCCATTTTCCTATCCAACGTCCGCTCCCTGGACAACAAACTGGACCATTTACAAGTGGAATTAACATCGAACCGCGAATTGACGAACTGTTGTGCTTTAATTCTGACGGAGACATGGCTAAACTCATCTATCCCGAATGACGCTGTTAGCATTGTGGGGCTAACTGCTTTCCGCGCTGATAGAAGCGGCGAGCTCACCGGCAAAAGCAAGGGGGGCGGTCTATGCATTTATACCAACAACAACTGGTGTAAAAATGCGAAGATAATCTCGAAACACTGCTCACGAGACATTGAACTTTTGACGGTGATCTGCAGACCGTTCTACCTACCGAGGGAGTTTAGCGCGACCATCATTACTGCCGTGTACGTGCCCCCCAGCGCTAATACGAAGGAGGCAATGGACGTTCTCTACCGAACTGTGAGTGAACTGCAGCATGCTTACTCCGAGTGCATTTTTATTGCGGCGGGGGACTTTAACCAGGCCAATATGAAAACAGTTCTCCCGCATTTCCATCAGCATGTAAACTTTGCTACAAGAGGTAGGAACACATTAGACCTGGCCTACACAAACATCAAAGGTGCATATAAAGCAGCCCCCCGCCCCCACCTTGGCTCATCAGATCACCTTTCTATTATGCTAATTCCAGCATACAAGCCCCTGCTGACCAGAGAAAAACCTACAGTGAAGCAGGTGAGGGTGTGGTCTGAGGGGGCAATGGAGGCACTACAGGACTGCTTTGATTGCACTGATTGGGACATGTTTAAATCGGCTGCCACTTACAACAACAAAATAAATATAGATGAGTACGCCATTTCTGCGTCAGCCTACATCAGTAAATGCGCAGAAGACGTCAGCAATAACAAAACTATATGCACCCGTGCCAATCAGAAGCCCTGGATGACTGCTGAAATACGAAAACAACTAAAAGTACGGAACCTTGCCTTTAGATCTGGTGACAAGGAGGCGCTGTTATCAGCAAGGGCTAACCTGAACCGGGCTATCAGACTAGCAAAGCGAACGCACAGTCAAAAAATCCAGGAACGTTTCCTCAGCACAACCAACACCAGGGATATGTGGAAAGGCATTCAGGACATCACCAGTTACAAGCCAACCACCGCCCCAGTGCAGAACACTAGCATGGACTTTCTGAATGACCTCAACAAATTCTTTGGAAGGTTCGAGGCACAAAACGGCACCCCTGCAGCGAAAGCGGTTCCGAATCAGGACGAAAGAGCACTCCACCTGGACTCATCTGACGTGAGGAAGACCCTGAGAAGGGTCAACACAAGGAAGGCTCCAGGCCCGGACAACATTCCGGGGCGGGTACTTAGGGAGTGCGCCGATCAGCTGGCTTGTGTACTAACAGACATTTTCAACACCTCGCTAGACCAAGCCAAAGTACCATCATGCTTCAAATTTGCCAACATCATCCCAGTGCCAAAGAAACCCCAGATCTTATCACTCAACGATTACCGGCCCGTTGCACTGACTCCTATCATAATGAAGTGCTTTGAGAGACTGGTTAAAGAGCACATCACCTCCAGTCTCCCCTCCTCATTCGACCCTTTTCAGTTTGCCTACAGGACAAACCGCTCCACCAGGGATGCCATCTCCTCTGCGCTTCACCTGAGCCTGACACATCTAGAGGGGAAGAACACCCATGTGCGGATGCTGTTCCTGGACTTCAGTTCAGCATTCAACACCATCATCCCACAACATCTGGTAGACAAAATGAGACTCCTGGGTTTCAACACCCCCCTGCGGAACTGGCTGCTGGACTTCCTCTGTGACAGACCCCAATCAGTGCGGATAGGTCAGAACAGTTCAGATGTCATCTACCTCAGCACGGGCTCCCCCCAAGGCTGCGTCCTAAGCCCCTTACTGTTCACCTTGATGACACACGACTGCGTCCCTAGGTCCGCCACAAACCACATCGTGAAGTATGCTGACGACACAACAGTGGTGGGCCTCATCAGGGAGGACAACGACCTGGCTTACAGAGAGGAGGTGGAGCAGTTGGTGGGCTGGTGCAGGGACAACAGCCTGGTCCTGAATGTCGACAAAACTAAAGAGATCATTGTCGACTTTAGGAAAAACCAGCCCAACCATGCCCCACTTTGCATCAACAACAAGGCTGTGGAGGTTGTCAGCAGTATCAAGTTCCTAGGGGTGCACATTACAAACAAACTCACCTGGTCCGTGAACACTGCATCACTGGTTAAGAGGGCACAGCAGCGCCTGTACTTCCTGCGGAGGATGAGGAGAGCCCACCTGCCCCCACCCTCCCTCATTACATTCTACAGGGGCACCATAGAGAGTATCCTGACCAGCTGTATCTCTGTGTGGTGTGGAGGCTGCAGCGCTACCGACTGGGGTAGTGTGAGGAGGATAACGAGGACAGCAGAGAAAATAATCGGGACTACACTTCCCTCCATTCAGGACATTGGCCAGAAGCACTGCCTATCTCATGCTAAAAACATTACCGGGGACCCCTCTCACCCCCATCATGGACTGTTCACTCTGCTAGCCTCTGGAAAGAGGTACTGCAGTGTGCGGTGCAGGACCACCAGGCTCCGCAATAGTCTAGTCCCCCTGGCCATTAGACTGTTAAATGGTCAATCTAACATATAGTTAACTTAAATCTAAACGGCTGCTAATCTGACTTTTTGCACTACTGGCAGTTTTTTTTATAGCTTGCCACTCCTTGCACATTGCTCTCTGCACTATTGTAATTACAGCGTTATTGTTACAGTGTTAATGTTACTGTGTACCTGACTTGTTAACCTGACTGCCCATTTTGCACATCTGGTTAGCTACTCTTCTTGCACTATCGGCACTATGGTAAAATACTATACGTAGCCAAAATACAATAAAACATTATTTATATCTGTACATTCAAGGAAACTGTGGGGGTCAGATGCATCGACATTTCGTTCTGTATACACATGTACTAGAATGACAATAAAGTAGATCTGAATCTGAATCTGAATCAGCCTCTAAACGCTTCATGTAGCTTCCAATGAGGGTCTGGATTCTGGTTGAAGGTATTATTGACCATTCTTCTATACAAAACATATCCACTTCAGTCAGGTTTGATGGTTTCCGAGAATGGGCAGCTCGCTTTAAATCGCACCATAGATTTTCAATAATATTTAGGTATGGGGACTGAGATGGTCATTCCAGAACATTGTACTTGTTCCTCTGCATGAATGCCTGGGTAGAATTTGAGCAGTGCTTGGGTTCATTGTCTTGTTGAAGTATCCAGCCCTGGCGCAACTTCAGCTTTGTCAGTGATTCGAGAAGATTGTTCGTAAGAATCTGCTGATACTGACTGCGACCTTCAACTTTAAAAAGATTGCCAGTACCTGGCCACACAGCCCTACAGCATGATGGAACCACCACCAAAAGTTGCTGTTGGTAGCAAGTGTTTGTCTTGGAATGCTGTGTTCTTCTTCTGCCATGCAAAACCGGCCCTTCTTACGTCCAAATAACTCAATTTTAGTTTCACCAGTCTACAGCACTTTATTCCAAAATAAAGCTGACTTGTCCAAATGTGCTTTAGCATACCTCAAGCGACTGTGGTATGTGCGCAGAAAAGGCTTCTGTCGCATTACTCGTCCATACAGCATCTCTTGTGCAAAGTGCGCTATATAGTTGAACGATGCGCAGTGACACAATCTGCAGCAAGATCATGTTGTAGGTCTTTGGAGCTGGTCTGTGGGTTGAGTTTGATTGTTCTCACTATCCTTCACCTCTGCTTATCCGAGACTTTTCTTGGCCTTTCACCCCGGGCCTTAACTAGAACTGTGCCTGTGATCTTCCATTTACTCACCATGTTCCTCGCAGTGGAAACAGACAGCTGAAATCTCTCAGCTAGCTTTTTGTATCCTTCCCCTAAACCATGATGTTGAACAATTTTTGTTTTCAGATCATTTGACAGTTGTTCTGAGGCTCCCATGTTGCCACTCCTCAGAAGATGCAGAGGAGAACAACTTGCAACTGGCCGCCTTAATTACCTTTTCTCATGATTGGCTTCACATGTGTATGTATATCAGGGTTTAATGAGCTTATCAAACAAATTTTGTGCTCCAATAATTAGTGCTAAAAGTTTTTCAAATCAATAAAACAACAAGGGTGCCCCCAAATGTATGCACCTCCCTACTTTTGTTTCGGTAATTAGTGCACGCTTTTTGTAAATCCTATGAACTTCATTTCACTTCTCAGATATCACTGTGTTAGTCTGCTATATGATATATTCAACTGAAATTGGTGATCCAAACAACCAATGATTTATAAAAGAAAATCTTCAAAATGATCAGGGGTGACCAGACTTTTGCATACAACTGTATATATATATATATATATATATATATATATATATATATATATTATAACTCAATAACTTTGGTCCTGCAGAGGGTGCCTCAAGACCATTAGAAAAACAATTTAAACATATAAACACTCCACTACTTAAGACCATTGAACTAAAAACGGTAGATACGGATTTATTTTGGGATGTCAAAAAACATTGCTGTAAGTTGGATTTTGTGCTGTGTGCACCTTTTTCCGAGTACAGGACATTACTGTAGTGCTTCTTTCCGCTGCTGTGAGAGGTCACCCAGCATCCACCCGGAAGAAAAAAAAAATCCCCTTCCTCTTCCTACTGTGTGTGCGCGCAAACATACTATACGGTCCACACCAGGGGTGTCAAACATACAGCCCATGGGCCAGAACTGGCCCCCAAAGGAGTTTGATCAGGCCCGCAGGATGATTTAAAGTGGAAAAAAATGCACAAACGACAAGGAATTCATATCTTTAATAAGATGCGGATTGTCCACTACGGGGCAGAGTGGTGCCGTTTTGATCAGCATAGAAGAAAACAGCGGTGTTTTATTTTCAACAGCGGTCTCTGTTCTCTACAAACACCCTCATTAGCCAAAATGTCATTATCCAAACAGAGAAAAGTAGATAAGGAGTGTAGAATTTTCAATGAAAACATTTTTTTACAGAGATGGATGCGAAACTTTTGTGCTTTGTGTTTTCAACAAGTTTCGGTATTGAAAGAATATAATATTTGACGCCAGTACGAGACTTATCACAGCGAAAAATATGACAACTTGCAAGGACAAGTGAGAAGGGACTAGGTCGACAAATTGCTGCCGGGTCTGAGCAGTCAACTTTCACCCAGAGCCAAGAAGTCAGTGAAACAGCAGTAAAAACGAGCTACAGGGGCTTACGAAACTATTTGGCCCACTTGAACTTTGTGACCTTTTGCCACATTTCAGACTTTAGGCATAAAAATATAAAACTGTAATTTCTTGTGAAGCATCAACAATAAGTGGGACACAATCATTAAGTGAACACACTTTATTGACTATTTTAAACTTTAACAAATAAAAAACGAAAAAGTGGGTGTGCAAAATTATTCAGCCCCTTGACTTTCAGTGCAGCAAACTGTCCAGAAGTTCAGTGAGGATCTCTGATTCAATGTTGATCTAAATGACAAACGATAAATGGAATTCACCTGTGTGTAATCAAGTCTCTGTACTATGATAGTCTCAGAGGTCTGTTTAAAGCTCAGAGAGCATCATGAAGAACGAGGAACACACCAGGCAGGCCCAAGATACTGTTGGGAGAAGTTAAAAGCTGGATTTAGATACAAAAAGATTTCCCAAGCTTTAAACATACCAAGGAGCACTGTGCAAGCAATAATATTGAAATGGAAGGAGTATCAGACCAATGCAAATCTACCAAAATCGGGCCTTCCCCCTAAACTTTCAGCTCATACAAGGAGAAAACTGATCAGAGATGCAGCCAAGAGGCCCATGATCACTCTGGATGAACTGCAGAGGTCTACAGCTGAGGTGGGAGAATCTGTCCATAGGACAACAATCAGTCGTATACTACACAAATCTGGCCTTTATCGAAGATATCCATAAAAAGTGTCGTTTAAAGTTTGCCACAAGCCACCTGGGAGACACACCAAACATATGGAAGAAGGTGCTCTGATCAGATGAGACCAAAATCGAACTTTTTGGAAACAATGCAAGACGTTGTGTTTGGCGTAAAAGCAGCACAGCTCATCACCTTCAACACACCATCCCCACAGTCAAACATGGTGGTGGCAGCATTATGGTTTGGGCCAGCTTCTCTTCAGCAGGGACAGGTAAGATGGTTAAAATTGATGGGAAGATGGATGGAGCCAAATGCAGGACTATTCTGGAAGTAAACATGATGGACTCCGCTAAAGACCTGAGACTGGGGCGGAGATTTGTCTTCCAACAAGAGAATGATCCAAAACGTAAAGCAAAAGTTAATATGGAATGGTTCACAAAAAAACATATCAAGGTGTAAGAATGGCCAAGTCCAAGTCCAGACCTCATTCCAAGTGAGAATCCGTGGAAAGAACTGAAAACTGCTGTTCACAAACGCTTTCCATCCAACCTCGCTGAGCTCGAGGTGTTTTGAAAGGAGGAATGGGCAAAGATATCAGTTTCTCGATGTGCAAAACTGATAGAGACATACCCCATTCGACTTGCAGCTGTAATTGCAGCAAAAGGTGGCGCTACAAAGCATTAACTCAATGGGGCTGAATAATTTTGCACACCCACATTTTCGTTTTTTACTTGTTAAAAAAAGTTTAAAATATCCAATAAAGTGTGTTCCACTTCATGATTGTGTACCACTTAGCGTCGATGCTTCACAAAAAATTACAGTTTTATATCTTTATGTTTGAAGTCTGAAATGTAGCAAAAGGTCAAAAAGTTCAAGGGGGCCAAATAGTTTCACAAGCCACTTTATCTAATTGCTAGTGAAAAAGCATGATCATCAAAGCCGTATTCAGACGGTGACTTTGTTAAACGATGCATGTTAAAGGCAACTGAACTTATATGTCCCGAGAAGCGACACGCTTTTGCCAATATTAGCCTTACAAGGAATAGTATAGCGGAGAAGATTTATGACCTATAAGCAGATTTAGACAGCCAATTGAAACAGAGTCAAGTCTCATCTCATCTCATCAGCCGTACCGCTTATCCTCATTAGGGTCGCGGGGGGGCTGGAGCCCATCCCAGCCATCTCCGGGCAGTGGGCAGGGGACACCCTGAATTGGTTGCCAGCCAATTGCAGGGCACACAGGGACAGAGAACTCACTCGCTCATTCACACCTATGGACAATTTGGACCGGCCAATTCATCTGGAATGCATGTTTTTGGAATGTGGGAGGAAACCGGAGTGCCCGGAGGAAACCCACGCAAGCACGGGGAAAGTCATTTATTGCATTTTCCGTTGCAATTGACGAGAGCATTGATATTAAAGACGTGGCACAACTGGCCTTATTTATTCGTGGAGTTCATGAGACATTGACTGTTAACTTGACTGTTGATTGTTAACTTCCGGCGCCGTCACGAATGGCAGCCACTCCAGCAGCTCCCGTGTTATTTTCGCTACTTTTGTGATTTATTTATTTATTTTTGCTTACTTTATCAGTGCCTTGCAACACTTGGATTACTTTCTATCCTATGGATATGGGTTTCAACTCGCAAAAATACGTATATTCAAGAAACCTACTCCTCGACCTGAAGAATTCTCGAGCCGGCACGGTCCCCCTTTTACCAAACGAGGTGAGGCGACCCTGCCGGGGTTGCAGAGCCGGTGCTAAGGTAAAGGCTAAGCGGCTAAAGGCAAAGTGGCGATATAAGCCCACGGTACCGTCCATAATCATGGGGAATGTCAACTCCCTACCGAATAAGATCGACGAACTGGCTGTGCTTGTGAAAGACATCAAAGCATACAGGGAGTGCAGCTTGCTTTGCTTTACGGAAACGTGGCTTACGTCTAGCATCACGGACGCTAACATCGCGCTAAACGGCTTTTGCGCTGTTCGGGCTGACAGAGGGACAAAAGTCAGTGGGAAGCGCAAAGGAGGGGGACTGGCTATCTTCGTGAACACGAGGTGGTGTAACCCCGGGCATGTAAAACAAAGCTTTCTATCTGCTGCCGTGATGTTGAACTTTTGGCTGTAAGTCTTCGTCCCTATTACATGCCCAGAGAGTTCGGACACGCCATTGCCGTCATTGTTTGCATCCCACCGCGCGCTGATGCGGAAGTAGCGTGTGACGTCATCCACTCCGCGGTGGCAAAACTTCAAACACAACACCCGGAGGCTGCAATGTTAATCTCTGGGGACTTCAACCACGTGACTCTTGATAAGACACTGCCCTCTTTCGTCCAGTATGTGAACTGCAAGACCAGGGGAAATAGGACTATTGACCTTCTGTATGCGAATATCAAAAATGCATACAGTGCTAAACCACTGCCTGCCCTTGGAAAAGGAGACCACAACCTCATTCTGCTTAAACCACAGTACAAACCAAAGTGAGGAGGCTACCAACAACCACACGCTCTTTTAGAAAATGGTCCACCGAGGCAGAGCAGGCTCTGAGAGACTGCTTTGGATGTACGGACTGGGATGTCCTGCTAGGGTCCAGCAGTGGGGACATTGAGGAGATGGCAAACTGCACTACTGACTACATTAAGTTCTGCATGGACAATGTTGTTCCTATAAAGACTGTACGCTGCTATGCCAACAACAAGCCCTGGATCACGAGCGACATCAAGTGCCTTCTGAACCAAAAGAAGAGGGCCTTTAAAAATGGTGATCATCAGGAGCTAAAACAAGTACAGAAGGAGCTCAAAGTCCAGCTCCGGAAAGGGAAGGAGCAGTACAGGAGGAAGTTGGAAAAAAAGCTGCAGAACAACAACATGAAGGAGGTGTGGGAAGGGATGAAAACAATTACTGGCTGCAGCACCAAGCAGGGTGTGGCTGTGGATATAGATGTGGGGCGAGTCAACCAGTTGAACAACTTTTTCAACAGGTTTGACCACTCCGCCTCATCCTCACCCCTGAGTAATGCAGCTGTCCTTCCCCCTCCCCCTCTGGACACTAGCATGGAAGACATCCCCCCACTAAAAATAACTTCAGCCCAGGTGTGTGGAGAGCTGAGAAGGCTACGAACCAGCAAGGCAGCTGGTCCGGATGGAGTATCCCCCCGACTGCTAAAAGCCTGTGCGTATGATCTGGGAGACCCTCTACAGCGCATCTTCAACCTGAGCCTTGAACAGGGGAGGGTCCCTCAGCTGTGGAAAACATCCTGCATCATCCCAGTCCCAAAGAAATCAAGACCTGAGGAACTCAACGACTTCAGGCCGGTCGCCCTGATATCACATGTGATGAAGACCATGGAGCGGCTGCTGCTGCACCACCTGAGGCTACAGGTCCGTCACGCCATCGACCCACTGCAATTTGCTTACCAGGAGAAGGTGGGAGTGGAGGATGCTATAGTATACATGTTACACCGATCCCTCTCTCACCTGGATAGGGCGAAGGGGGCTGTGAGGATTACATTTTTGGACTTCTCCAGTGCCTTCAATACCATACAGCCTCTGCTACTGAGTAGGAAACTGACAGAGATGGGAGTTAGCTCACACCTTGTAGAATGGATTACTGACTACCTGACAGGCAGACCCCAGTATGTGAAACAGGGGGGCTGTACATCGGACACTGTGGTTAGCAGCACAGGATCTCCGGGGGACCGTTCTCTCTCCGTTCCTATTCAATCTATATACATCGGACTTTAAGTACAACTCTGAGTCCTGCCATGTGCAAAAGTTTGCCGACGACACTACGATCGTGGGATGTATCAGAAACGGGCAGGAGGAGGAGTACAGGAAATTGATTCAGGACTTTGTCCGATGGAGCGACGCAAACCACCTGCACCTAAACACCACCAAGACCAGAGAGATGGTGGTGGACTTCAGGAGAACCAGAACTCACCCGGTTCCTGTAACCATCAAATGAGAATGTGTATAATTTGTCCAGACCTACAAATACCTGGGTGTGCAGCTGGACAACAAACTGGACTGGACTGCCAACACAGAAGCTCTATGTAGGAAAGGGCAAAGCCGACTTTACTTCCTCAGAAGGCTGGCCTCTTTCAACATCTGCAAAAAGCTCCTGAAAATATTCTATGAGACAGTAGTGGCAAGCGCCCTCTTCTATGCGGCAGCGTGTTGGGGAGGCAGCGTCAAGAAGAAGGATGCCTCTCGTCTCAATAAACTGGCTAGGAAAGCGAGCTCTGTTGTGGGCAAAGAGCTGGACAGCCTAACAACAGTAGCTGAGAGATGAGCACTGAAAAAGCTGAGGTCAATGATGGACAATCCATCGCATCCACTACACAGCATTATCTCCAGACAGAAGAGCAGTTTCAGCGACAGACTGCTGTCACTGTCTTGTACTACGGACAGACTGAAGAGATCTTTTCTTCCTCATGCCATGAGGCTCTTTAACTCCACCCGGCAGAGTAAAGGCCCACATTAAACCACACCACCTACATTGGATATTACCGAATCTTACTGCAATATGTATTCTGTGTAGCACTATTTAGTTACTCTATATAACACGCTACAGTGGGCATTTGCACGTCACACTGGGTATTTGTATATTGTATTCTTTTGGCTTTATTATTGTACTGTTCTCAGCTCAGGGATGCTGCTGGAAATGTGAATTTCCCTTGGGGATGAATAAAGTATCTATCTATCTATCTATCTATCTGTTACTGAGGAGTTTCTTGAGTTGGAGCCAATGATGGACACCACAACAGTTGAGGACATTTTTGGCTCTGTAGTTGCTGCGCTGGACAGAGTTAAAGTGGACTGGTGCCGCGCTGTCAGCCTGGCTACAGACGGCGCACCATCCATGGTAGGAAAGAAAGCAGGTGACAAAGTTCAAAAAGAAAGTACAAACCCCGAATGGAGGAGTTTTTCTGGACGTGTCACTGTATTTTGCACCAGGAGGCATTGTGTTGTAAGTCCTTGAAAATTGACCACGTCATGGAAGTGGTTATTCAATAAAACAAAAATGTGTTCGAAGCTCACAAACAAGCACTTAAAATTACATTTAGAAAGGGTCAACTAGTCAGGACATGACACTTGGCATTGATGCACTTGTAGAGGCCAAAATATGCCAAATATCAGGAACAAAAACAAGTCCGGACTATACGAACGCCTTTTTAATGCTGCCTTAGAATGAAGAATACAGCTCTGTGAATATGAATCCTTACTGTGGTGATTTAAAAATACAATTTAATGTTAGTCAGCAGCTTCACTACATAATATGGTGGAATTCTACAGTTCAAGCAACTCCATACATTTTCCATACATTTCATGTAAAGTTTACACATTTACAGATGTGAATACTTTCGTCTTTACACATTTAACATCGCTCAATCACTTTGTTTGTAAAGTGTAGGCAGGGATTAAATAACGAATAGAATAGAATTCACTTTTATCCTCATTCTTTGTAACCATGCATACAGAACGAAAATATCGATACACCTGACCCGTACAGTTAAACTGCAACGAGCCGATGCAGCCGCAGCCAAACAGGGCGCCGCCATTTTAGACCCAACTGCTGTGTTGGGAGTCCCCAATTCCAACCCTTAATGCCGAACGCCAAGCAGGGAGGCAATGAGTACCACTTTTGTAAGTCTTAGGTATGACTCGGCCGAGGCTTGAACCAGCGACCTCCCAGTCTTGGAGCGGGCGCCCTACCATCTAGGCTACCGAGCTGGTAGATTTTATAGGCACATGTGCAAATGGTTCAAGAATTAATTTCGTTATTAATCTCATTTAATCTTAAAGTGCATTACTATATTTTTCAATACCAATTATTTGATAGATAGATAGATAGATAGATACTTTATTCATCCCCTAAGGGAAATTCACATTTGTTAAAGTTTTGTGCCTTTGTAGAATCATTGGGATCAGTTGCAATGTGAATGATAAAAGTAAATTGCACATTTGTCCATTAAATGAAATGTTTTGTAAAATAAATGTTCATTTAATGTCATCATTTTCCTAATGTTCTAGTTCTTTTTTACACCAAAACAAATGAAAGACATGAAACTTTCGTTATTTATAGCATGTATGGTATAATTTTAATAGTCCAAATATATTCCAAAAGTAATTTACGCTTAACTTTATAGAGCATATAATTTTATGAAATGTTCATTTTTTAGTACAAAATAATACAGGTTACTTATACAAGCCTTAAACATACTTAAATGGACCCTAAACATACAAAATATAGCACTGAAGCAATTTTCTAACAAATTCAAGTTACGGAAGATTGTCTGGAACCTCTCGTTCGTAAGTAGGGCAGCGTCTGTATCCAACTGCCTACCTAAACAAACACTCACGCAGTCCCAAAAACTAAAATAAATTAAGTGAAAAAAATTAAACTAATTACTACATTAATCACATTTAATTACATTAAACTAATAATAATAATAAATTATTTAAGTACCGTATTTTCCGCACTATGAAGCGCACCGAATTATAGGGCGCACCCCCAAAAATTTGTTTTTGGTCCTATATTTTCCATACATAAGGCGCACCAGATTATAAGGTGCTACAATGGGAACGTCGACAAAACAGTCAGATAGTTCAGTCAAACTTATTACCCCCTTAACATTCCGAAAGCTTGCAAAGAAGCAAATACGGGTCTCAGACATGTACGGAAACAGTGTCTGTACGATGTCACCAATCACTCAAATGCATCGTTCCAAATATCATTCGGAAGGTTAAAGTCTTGGATTCAAGAAATGCCAAACATTTCTTAGTTTCCATTTTATTTTTTGCAACCGTGTGGACAGCAAAGTAAGAATTTTATTGTGCAGGGAAACGGGGTTCTTTACTGTGCATATGACAATAAACACTTTGAATTGAATTTAGTTAAAAAATAGACTCATCACAGGAACATCAAGATCGTTCTAAAACAAGATACCGGGAAAATATAAAGCCGCACAGCTCACCTAAGTTCTCTTCCAGCCATCACGTTCAATAATGATACGTAACCATGGTCTTCTTACAACCGTGAGTGTAGTAAATCCAGGAGAGTAAAATATTTACAAATACAAAATAGTAAAAAATGTTTTCTCCATGTCGTAGTGCAACCCAACGTGTGATTCACATTCACGTTTTTCAGCCAATTGCAGGCTTTGTTTCGCCCCTTTAGCCTATCCGAGCCTGTAAATGATAAGAAGGACTTTACTTAAAAGTGGGGTGCGTAATTTGAGGTGTTCTTAAAAAGTTATAAGGTAAATATTTTCTATGTGGGGAATGGTGTTTTAAAAATTTAGGACTGCAATTATTACTTAATCCAGAAGATGATGCCAGAGTAACATATAATGTGTGTGTATTTCTTACACACGCTCAAATAAACTCTTATTTTCTCTTATTTTAGGGGGTTCGTTCCGCCCCGAACAGGCCTAATAAAAGATATATTTAGATAGATGCAGTGGAAACTAAAGCATATTGGCTCTTTGAAATCAGTCTGTCATTATCAACACATACTTAATACTTAACTTTCAACTTTTTAAGAACACATCAAACTACGCACCCCACTTTTAATGTATGAAAAATTGCAATCCAAAAGTCAGTTTGGGACAACACCTAGTATTCAAATGGTGACTGTTAACATCAGTTTCAAGAGTCTGGCCTTTACTTTCAATTGTTAGGCTATTTGGCAAACACTTGTATTTTTATTGTTTTATATTACGGAATATTGACTTGTTTTGTGCACTATTTTTCCGTCAGTCTAAAAATTCAACACTTGAACAAAAAAAAGGAATCATAAAACGTGTTTTTAAAAAAACATCCGATTCATTGAAAAAATAATCGATAGATTCATTGATTATTGAGATAATCGTGAGTTGCAGCCCTAGTTGATAATCATCATGAAAAACAAGCAGTGTGTGTATGTACCTGCATTTTCTGGTACATCTCCACATTGATCTCTTTGACTTCATCCAGTTGCTGTCTGAGACCGATCAGCGTGTCCTGTTGGTGAACAATATCAGTTGAACGAATACATTGGCAATTGCCTGGTGAAATTGTATAGATCCCTTTTTTGGCGAGGCCTATGCACCTGCTTTTCATGAATGTCTTTCTCCAGAAGCTTCATGGCAAGCTCCATTTCTTGCTTCATTGATATTTGGACCACTAGCTCATTCTCCACGTCCTGATGATTAGGCACATAATGTACGCAGGCGCTGGTGTAAATGACACAAGTCACAAGACAGAGACGAGGTCTCACCTGTCTGACCTGACATTCCTCCTTCAGCTGTCTTTGTGCCTCGTTGTACATTTTATCCAAACCTTGTTGAGACTGCTTATATGTGTTCCTCTCTACTGACAAATCACCTTGCGACACCTACAGGGAGGAAAAAAGCTTAAAACTTTGAATTGATCTTTGTTTTGTTGGTTTCAACGGGATTCAATTACATTGCTGTTGAAATGTTTTGGTCTCATGAGAACTCAAAAAAGGCATATGAATGGAGCAATAAATGTTACTTGCAAGCGAAATTTTTTGTTTCTTTTTAAATCAAAAGCTTTAATTTCTGACCACTGTTGACTACACCTACTATACATAGACCCCTCGATACTTTGCGTTTCGGTTAATGCTGGTTCACTCCCTCACATAATTTTAAATGAATTGATTTTGTCTTTGCTGCATTAATATATTGTGCATTGTTTTCAACAGGGAAAGATTATGGAAGGCGGCCTGTGTTGGGGGGTGTGTATGTGCGTCTCTGAATCAAAACAAAGGTAGGGAAGGAAAGTGGATACTAGCTCTTAGCAGCTCGAAACATTGAAAATACTTTCATTGAATCAGACTCCGAAGAAAGTCAGAAGAAGGCAAAAAAATAAAATGCTCGTCACCAGTAGGTGCTTTGTAGATGATTATCCGGTTACAGAAGAGACCAGGGCGGCGTCTGGCAGAAGGCAAGATCGGTGCTTCTGGTCAGGCCTACTGCTGACAACTCTCCGAAACTACCGCTGCAGACCCTTGTATGTTACGGCTTGTTTTGGTTCTCATTATGCACGAAAAAAATCGAGGGATCTCTGTATATTGTATACTCAAAGTTTTACTTTAAAAGGGACAGTATATATTGTTTAGCATCGCCTACTGGTAAAAAATATTCAATTTCAATTTAAAATTTAAATGTAATTAATAAATCATAATACATGAACTATCATATAAACGTGTATTTTGCAACATACTTAAAGGTAGAAAAATGTATGCATTTATTTTCCACAGAGGGAGCTGACATAATTGTACATCACCTTTTGCTGCTACGGAAATAGATAAAAACACCTCAAACCTAGCAAAGGCTGGGTAGAAAAAAAAAACTGTTGGTGTTTAGTTACTTCGAGTCGCCGTGTTGTATTTTTACTTGTTCTCTTGAGCACTCATTTTTGGTGTCACAACACAATACAGCAACATCGAGTGGTCAAATAACACACACTGTTCCTTTAAAAAGTGGTGACCATAGCTCACAACACATGAAACAAAATTATTCAGCTCGTTAAATTTGAGAAAATAGGCAATCAAAAATATATTTACATGTGAAAATATTTTTAAATGTGACTTCTGAAATAAGTCTTCTATGCAATATAAACTAGTTTTATTGGTTTATCAATGACTCCCATTGTGAGCAATTTACCACACAAACGATATTGGCTTTCTGCATGAACCATATAACAAGGATTTCTTTTTGTCTCTCAGCATGCAATGTGTTACTCCAAGTGAAAGCTGCTAGTGATTCTGTTTTTGAAAGCTGAATTACAAAAAGATAGAATTCAATTTGAGCCAAATATAAATGACAAATAAAATCAGCGCAGCATAAATCAGTAGGTCTATTAATGCTAATTAATCCTACGTTCCTGGTCATAGCTTTCACTTGGAAAAACTTGGTTTAATAAAGATCCCAAGAGACAAGAAGAAATCTGCAGGTTGGAGAGCTTTCTCAATTTGGGCACCAGTGCTGTGAAATGCTCTGCCCTCTAAGATTTGATCTGCAGCCTTTGAGGAACTGTTTAAATCTAGGATTAAAACACACCTATATTTTGTAGCTTATGAATGACCGATGTTTCAAGTTGACCATGTGTATTACAACATACATTGCAGCCAGGACATCTTGGAATTTGAATTAACTCATGTGCAGTCCCTTCTCACGATTTCTTATTTTTCTCATTAGATCAGGGATGGTTTAATAATAGTCTGTGGTCTGTAATAGTCTGTGCACCCCTTTGAAACTTCTTGTGATTAAGGGCGTCACAAACAAACATGATGGTATCAGTGTGTGTACCTCTAAATGTTGTTGTGCTTTAACAAGAATTAGGCTGTTTTCGCTCCTTAGTTGTTGATTCTCTTCCTGCAGTTTGATGATGTTGTTTTTGGCAATGGCTAACTGCACACATAAAAAGAGAAGATGTTTTTATGGTAATAATGACCACCAACGATACCATATCGCACCTCCTCTATGAGTTTTGAGTTGGACTTTTCCAGAGAGTCCACTCTGCCGTGAAGACCGTGAACTGTAACACTAGATATGGACATTGTTTTAAATTAAAACCAAACATCATCTCCCCAAACATCTTCAAAATTTCATAGTTTAAAGTTGTCGCTCACTTGAGCTGCCGATTAAGTTCCTCTACGTAGTTTTTCTGATCCAACATGGTTGCTATCTGGCTGTTCCTGTTTTTGGCACGAGAAAACAAAAGACATATTTTAAATTGAACAGAAAATAGATTGCATTAACAATTGGAAAACTTGCCTCTTTTCACTCCTGTACGCGTCAATGTCATTCTTGAGATATATGGAGAAGTCAATCACCCCGACCTAAAATAAAAAACACCATATATGATAATTTTGTGTCTTCATTAGGGCACACTCGAGTGATGGCAACATGAATCTCCATAAAGCAGCAAAGCCCTGCAGAGAAATACCCCTCACACACACGTAGATAGGGCTGCACGATTATCTGATAGATATCGTGATGTGACGTAGTGCAATAGTCTTACCGCAAAACACCGCGTTATTTTATAGGATTGATAGTTCTAGTTTGTTTTTTGAGTGATGGAGTGTTTAACCAACAAGAATTCTCACACTTTGTGGTTTAACAGCGCAGGCCAATCAGATGCAGGTTGAAGGAGAGGCAGTTTGTAAGACGTGTGTGCACGACTTTGATAGGCTGGTGTAACCTGCCAGTCAGTCAAACAGCCCTTGCACAAATAGCCACAAAAACAAACATTACAGCTCGTAGATTTAATGACTTATTACATTGAATTAAATTGGACTGAGGAAAGTCAGAAAACGTCAAAGAAAAGCTGATCATCAGCGGGAATTGACTGAGGAAAAGCTAACAGCTAGGCTAAAAACTTTTAAGCCACCACTGCCGAATGTGGCTAGTCACCAATGCCAGATCTATTACCAATGAAACGGTTGACTTGGAGCTACTACTCGTGGAAAACTGCTACATAGGAGTGGTTCCCTGTGTTGACTGGTGTGAGACAGGAGTGTGTGATGTTGCCATGGCTATTTAATGTGTACTTGGATGGTGTGGTGAGAAAGGGGAATGCAAGGGTATTTGGCAGAGGTGTAAGATATGATGGAAAAAAGTGCAATGGTGTGGCAAGTAAGTCAGTTGTTGTTTGCAGATGACACAACGCTTGTGGCTGATTCTGAGGAAAAATTGAGAAGGTTGGTAATGGAGTGTGCGATAGGCGTAAGTTATGTGTAAATATTGTAAGAGTAAGGTGATGAAGTGTTCACGTGATGGAGTGGACATGGCGTTGGAAATAAGATTGAATGGACAGGTGCTGGAAGAAGATGAAAGATTTAGGTAATTAGGTTGTGATGTGGCTGCAATTGGTGGAATGGAGTGCGGTGTATTGCACAGAGTGAATCAAGGAAGAAAGGTTTTGGGTGCTCTAAGGAAAGTGATAAGTAACAAGATTATGGGTATTGATGATAAGAGAGGACTGTATAAGAGTGTGATTGTGCTGACAGTGTTGTATGGTGCAGAGACTTGGAGCTTGTATGCAGATCTGAGAAGGAAAGATTTTGAGATGAAGTGTTTGAGGAGTATGTTAGGAGTGGCAAGATTGGATAGATTGAGAAATGAAACAGAGAGAACTGGAGTAGTAGCAGAACTGAGCAAGCATGTGAATTAGAGAGTACTTGGTTAGTTTGGACACATGGAGAGGAAGGATGAAGAGTGAATGTTGAAGAGGATATACAGAGCAGAAGTAAATTCAAGGAGACCAAATGAAGGCCGCGATTGATGTGGATGGATGGTGTTATGAGTGCACTGCATGAAAGAGGACTAAATGTTAGAGGAAGCTAGAGCTCTTGTTGGTGATAGGAATGAGTGGAGAGGTGTTGTGAAAAGATAGTAGTGTTTGAACGTGTTCTAAGGGATGGGCAGGGCACCTGTATGATACGGCAGGGGTAAACCAGTGAAAGCTGTTGGGCCCTGCTGTTGAACCCTGGCCGAGTGACATGGCCACTTTCTTGTGTCCCGTTTCATCTGGAGGGACGAAAGCATGACCAACTTGGGTTTCAAGGCGCTTAGCTTGTTTGGGCGTTTGGGTTGGCCATGGTCAATTTTTTTGTGTTTTCTCTTGGTATTTTTTTCCTAATTTTCTTTTCTTTTTTTGTGTATGTGTTTGTCTTGCTGTCAGTCACCCCTCTCAAGGGATATGACAAGGGTAGATAGATTAATAGATAGTATTTTAATCACCAGACTTTGCAGAAGTTGCAGTTACCTAGCGCTAGCGTGTAGCTAGCAAGCCTCTCTAAATCTTTTTCTTACACTGAAAGGTAAAGGTAATTTTCTTGTACTTTCGTAAATCACAATAATGACTATTTATTCAACTGCAATTCTGTTTTGTAGATCTATAGTTTTTTGTGACAGTCCTATCCTCTCAGTCACTAAGGACACCATCTCGGCATAAGATTTCTTGTAAAATCGAAAATCACATTGAAATCGCAATACAGGTCTGGGGAGGGGAGAGAAAACAGAAAAAAAAATAAAATAAAAAAAATAAAATCACAATTAAATTTTTCTTCCCAAAGTTGTGCAGCCCTATTTCAAGGCGATTTATTCCCTTGACTATGCATCATGTTGACAGAATTTTGGGTGCATGCAAACCTGTGAGGTGTCAAATCTGCTCTGAACACAAAAAATATATACAGTGAAGAAAATAAGTATTTGAACACCCTGCTATGTTGCCATTTCTCCCACTTAGAAATCATGGAGGGCTCTGAAATTTTCACCGTAGGTGCATGTCCACTGTGAGAGAGACAAACTAAAAAGAAAAATCCAGAAATCACAATGAATGTTCTTTTAACAATTTTTTGTGTGATATAGCTGTTAATAAGCATTTGAACTCCTGAGAAAATGAATGTTAATATCTGGTACAGTAGCCTTTATTTGCTATTACAGAAGTCAAACATTTCCTGTAGTCTTTCACAAGGTTTGCACACACTGCAAAAGGGATCATGACCCACTCCTCCACACAGATGTTATCTAGATCAGTCGGGTTTCTGGGCTGTCACTGAGGAACACGGAGTTTGAGTTCCATCCAAAAATTTTCGATTGGGTTCAGGTCTGGAGACAGGCTGGTCCATGCAAGAACCTTGATAGGCTTCTTATGGAGCCACTCCTTGGTTTTCTCGGTTGTGTGCTTCGGGATGTTGTGTTGGAAGACCCAGCCACAACCCATCTTCCATGCTCTGACTGAGGGAAGGGGGTTGTTCCCCAGGGAGTTTAGCGCTACAATCATTACTGCCGTGTACGTGCCCCCCAGCGCTAATACAAAGGAGGCAATGGACGTTCTCTACCGAACTGTGAGTGAACTGCAGCACGCTTACACCGAATGCATTTTTATTGCTGCTGGGGACTATAACCAGGCCAACATGAAAACAGTTCTCCCGCATTTCCACCAGCGTGTCGACTTTGCTACAAGAGGTAGGAACACATTGGAATTGGCCTATACAAATATCAGAGGAGCATACAGAGCAGCCCCCCGCCCCCACCATGGCTCATCAGATCACCTTTCTGTTATGCTAATTACTGCATACAAGCCCCTGCTGACCAGAGAAAAACCTACAGTGAATCAGGTGAGGGTATGGACTGAGGGGGCAATGGAGGCACTACAGGACTGCTTTGAATGCACAGATTGGGACATGTTTAAATCGGCCGCCACTTACAACAACAAAATAAACATAGATGAGTACGCCATGTCTGTGTCAGCCTACATCAGTAAATGAACAGAGGACGTCAGCAACACCCAAACCATCTGCACCCGTGTCAATCAGAAGCCCTGGATGACTGCTGACATACGCAAATTGCTAAAGGTACGGAACCTTGCCTTTAAATCGGGTGATGAGGAGGCACTGAGATCTGCGAGGGCCAACCTGAACCATGCTATCAGACTAGCAAAGCGATTGCACAGTCAAAAAATCCAGGACCTTTTTCTCAGCACAACCAACACCAGGGATATTTGGAAAGATATTCAGGCCATCACCAGATACAAGCCAACCACCGACCCAGTGGGGGACACTAGCATGGACTTCCTGAATGACCTCAACAACTTCTTTGGGAGGTTCGAGGCACAAAATGGCACCCCTGTAGTGAAAGCGGTTCCACATCAGGACGAAAGAGCACTCCTCCTGGACTCAACTGACGTGAGGAAGACCCTGAGAAGGGTCAACACACGGAAGGCTCCAGGCCCTGACAACATTCCAGGGCGGGTCCTTGGGGAGTGCGCCTATAAGCTGGCTTGTGTCCTAACAGACATTTTCAACACCTCGCTAGACCAAGCCACGGTACCATTATGTTTCAAGATTGCCACCATCATCCCAGTGCCAAAGAATCCCCAGATGTCATCATTGAACAACTACCGGGCCGTTGCACTGACTCCCATCATAATGAAGTGCTTTGAGAGATTTGTCAAAGAGCACATCACCTCCAGTCTCCCCTCCTCACTCAACCCCTTTCAGTTTGCCTAACGGACAAACCGCTCCACCGGGGATGCCATCTCCTCTGCTCCTTACCAGAGCCTGACACACCTAGAGGAAAATAACACCCATGTGCGGATGCTGTTCCTGGTCTTCAGTTCAGCATTCAACACCATCATCCCACAACACCTGGTAGACAAACTGAAACTCCTGGGGTTCAACACCCGCCTGCGGAACTGGCTGCTGGACTTCCTCACTGACAGACCCCAGTCAGTGCGGCCTGGTCAGAACATCTCCGATGTCATCACCCTCAGCACGGGCTCCCCCCAAGGCTGTGTCCTGAGCCCCCTGCTGTTCACCCTAATGACACACGACTGCGTCCCTAGGTCAGCCACAAACCACATCGTGAAGTTTGCGGACGACACAACAGTGGTAGGCCTCATCAGGGACGACAACGACCTGGCCTAGAGAGGAGGTGGAGCAGTTGGTGGGCTGGTGCAGAGTCAACAGCCTGGTCCTGAATGTTGACAAAACTAAAGAGATCATTATCGACTTCAGGGAAAAACCAGCCCAACCATGCCCCACTTCTTATCAACAACAAGGCTGTGGAGGTTGTCAGCAGCACCAAGTTCCTAGGGGTGCACATCACAGACCAACTCACCTGGTCCGTGAACACTGCATCACTGGTGAAGAGGGCACAGCAGCGCCTGTACTTCCTGCGGAGGATTAGGAGAGCCCACCTGCCCCCACCCACCCATATCACATTCTACAGGGGCACCATAGAGTGCATCCTGACCAGCTGTATCTCTGTGTGGTGTGGAGGCTGCAGTGCCTCCGACTGGGGTAGTGTGAGGAGGGTGATGAGGACAGCAGAGAAAATCATCGGGACTTCTCTCCCCTCCCTTCAGGACATTGGCCAGAAGCGCTGCATATTTCGAGCCAAGAACATCATTAGGGACCCCTCTCACCCCCATCATGGACTGTTCACTCTGCTAGCCTCTGGGAAGAGGTACTGCAGTGTGCGGTGCAGGACCACCAGGTTCTGCAACAGCTTTGTCCCCCTGGCCATTAGACTGTTAAATGGTCAATCACACACACAGTAAGCCTACACAGCTGCTAATCTGTACATCTGTTTGTTTGTTTTTTGTTTTTTTTGCACTACTGGCAATTATACTAGCCACTACTTTGCACATCTGTTCTCCTCTGCACTATCGCACTCCAGTGTTATTGTGTGACTTGTTTACCTGATTGCCCATTTTGCACATCTGGTTAGCTGCTCCTCTTGCACTCTTTGCACTACTGTATAATACTATACATAGCTACAATTATTTAGTGTATTATTAGTACTTCAATACTCCAACTCAATACAACATTTTATTTATATCTGTACATTCAAGGAAACTGTGCGGGTCAGATGTATAGACATTTTGTTCTGTATACACGTCTACAAGAATGACAATAAAGTATATCTGGATCTGAATCTGAAAATCTCACAATACACGGCCTGTCATCCTCTCTTTATTGCAGTGCACCTGTCCTGTGCCATGTGCAGAAAAACACCCCCAAAGCATGATGCTACCACCCCCATCTTGCATGGGGCTCCACTCCAATTGAGGGTCATGTTCAGCTTCTTCTCTTTTCTAACAATTGTTACAACAGACCTTTTTTTTTACCAAGCTGCTTGGCAATTACTCCATAACCCTTTCCAGGCTTGTGGAGGTGTACAATTTTGCCTCTGGTGTCTTAGGACAGCTCTTTGGTCTTCGCCATGTTACAAGTTAAAGTCTTACTGATTGTATGAGGTGGACAGGTGTCTTTATGCAGCTAACAACTTCAAACAGGTGCATCTGATTCAGGATGATACATGGAGTGCAGGTAGACTTCTAATGAGCGGACTAACAGGTCTTTCAGGGGCAGAATTGTATATGATACACAGGTGTTCAAATACCTATTACCAGCTGTATCACACAAATGAATTGTTTAAAAAAAAATTAAGCGTTTTGATTTCGGGATTTTTTTTTGGTTTATCTCTCTCACAGTGAACACCTCTCCGTGAATTCTAAGAAGGAGGAATAGCAAAATAGCAGGGTATTCAAATACTTATTTTCGCCACTATATAGCGACCGACCAGTACTGAGCAAAAAAGTTGATAAATGTTTGCTCCTCATTGCAGTGCAGAGCCAAAAATCAACCACAAGACTGTAATGACATTGTCATATTCTTGCTTAGATCAATGTCATGATGTTTATTTATTTTGGAGCCAACTACCCGTTTAGGTAGAATATTTTAAAGGCAGGTTGAAGGGGGGCCGGGGGAAGGGGGCAATGTTGGGCTTTAGCACGGTACCCAAGAAAAGTGTCCCGGTGTGAATCAACTCTTAGACTTAAACTAAGAAACAATAAGTCTGCTGGACTAAGAACTTTGGAACATGTAGTTACCTGAGAGTCCAGATCTTCACCTTTGACACACAGGTTGGCATCAATGACATTCAGGCCGACCAGGAGGCCTACAATCACGGCTCCTTCCTCCTCGAGCATCAGTGCTGCATTTTCATAGAATTCACTATAGACAAATAACAACAGTCTTAGCAAATACCAACCTAGTTCACACTTTGGACAATTAAAATATCTTATGTAAATTTATTACGTTAGTAAGTCTTTTCTGGTGATGAGAAGTCGCAGATAGTCAGCCAGCCGCTTCTGCATGAGGGCCAGTCGCAACCAGGCGCGGGCACGACCTAAAGGAGTCCTACAGGCAAAGAAATGGTTATGATATGCTTTAATCAGATTTTTAACAACAATAAATACTTAGCCCATTGGCCGAAGATTTTGTGCATGTATGTGTAAATTATCATATTATATATTTAATCTTGCTTTTTCAATAAAATGAGAATATTCATCCTTAAAAAAGGCTTAATCATCCTCCTATCTACTAGCTCACGGCTAATTTTAAGAAAGTAAGTACTGTATAAAATGAAAAAACTTGAAATAAGCAATCAATCTACCATTTTATGGATGAGCAAAGAGTGTTTATTTTAAACATATATATATATATTTTATTCTGCTAGGAAGACAAGTTAAATATCTTAAAATTTAAAGAATTGCACTTCAAAAAAAATGGGATAAAGTTTTTGATAAAGTGTATTAATTTATTTTCAATTAAAGAAAAGCTCTGGAATAGTAATTCTTTAAAAAAAACAAAAACATTAGATTGTCATGACAACAAAACTCAATGAAGCAAATGTATTTTAAATTTGTCAAGACTTTTACAATTTTTTCAACCAACATTTTTTATTCTTTTAGCAAACCTTGTTTGATGAGTTCAACAAATTTAAGATACTGCCACATTTAGCTCTATACTATGTCAGGTGCTGAAATAGTATAAAGTATAAAAGAAACCAACAGTTCCATCAAAAGGATTGGCAACATTGTAGATGTACAGTGGAAGCTCGGTTTTCGAACGCCTCTCAGTTCGAACAAATCGGTTCTCGACCAAAAATTTCGAGAAATTCCTGCTTCGCTTTTCGTTCAAAAAATCAGAGTTCGAACGCCGGTACGCTAGGGGCGACGCTGAGCGGCGTACGAGTGTAGATTGCCCCCACCCCTCGTGAAGAACTGTTATCACGGCAACGCGCACTCCTTTTCTGTTTTCGTTTTTCAAAAGCGGTGAAGGGAGTGTTTTAACCCCTAATTATGCCTCGGAAGAAGGTTGGTGCAAGCAGCAAAGTTGCTACAGGTGAAAAAAGAGGAGTAGTGCGCACAACTATTGCATTTAAGTAAGAAATAATAGCAAAATATGAAGAAGGTGTACGAGTTTCCCTTCTTTCAGGAATACAGCATGGCTTCTGCCGACCGGTAAGAAATCCTATTCATAATTCTTTTCTTTATCCTTTAACCGCTCACCACTTGTTGTGGAGACCCGGGTGCTAAATGACGTGTTAACGACCTGATTTTTTTATTTTTACACGTTCATGTTAGCGTAATCTTTCGTATGGAAGATTACGCTAACGCGAACGTACGATTAGCCTGGGTTAGCTTCATGTTCATAGTAAGCCTTGAAGGATTTGGAACGGAATAAAACAATTTTACATTACTTTTAATAGGAAAAAACGGCTTCGGTGATCGTACAAATCGGTTTTCGTACAAAGAAATGGAACGGATTATGGTCGAGAACCGAGGTTCCACTGTATTGTCTTTCAAAGTAAGGGAAGAGACGCATGTGTTTCTTTCACTGCTTTGTCAATTTCCAGTTTTATGCTGACAATACCCATTTTTGTACAAAAACAATACCCATAATTTAAAAGTGTAGAGAAAGGTGTCCCGACTAGAGCGTATCGCACAAGGTGCCTTTGTGGGATCTTAGAGTTAAACTACGTTTTTGATATTCAATTCTTTGTATAAGAGTGTCTTTACTCCTTACTTGAGGCCCGGGAGATCTCGTACAGAAGCTGAGATCTCTCCTGCTTCCGGACATAGTTTTTCTGCTAGTTCCAGGGGGCCCCAAAGAGACTTATTAAATCCCAAAAATGACTTTTTCACTGGGAAATGTAAAACCAAAAAGACAATTCAGGCACACAAGATAAATAAGAAGCGTGTTCATGTTTCAATGCATGAGTCATCTCACCTCGCAGGCCATGTTTAAGGCAGTGCTCCATGACAACGAAAAACTGCTGCAAAGGCGGGTAGTCCGAGTCCAGCGTTCTTCCTAAGCTCAGGGCCGACTCGATCAGGCCTTTGATACTCAGCTTGGCCATATTGAGCAGGTTGGCTCGCTCCATGGACATTGGATCCCGCAAAGCTGCCAGACACGCACAGATCCCATCAAAATGGGCTTTCCAATACAGATGAAAAATATGTAATACTTTTACTCATCACTTTGTATGAAATCGATGCACGGAGCAAATTATCAGTGCCCAGCAGGATTTGAAATAAAGTTTGGGAAAACAAAGTTTTATGGAGCATTTTGCATGGCTCTACGTTAAAGGTTTACCACTCGTGTTAATCTGTAACCTGAGAAGAAGGGTTCATTAAAATGAAAAAACCTACCTGGCTGATTTCAAGCACAGCGGTTTCCACAGCCTCATTTCCTTAAACAGTATAAGTAGAATATTTTCTTAATTAAGTGATGACAATACTCAACTGAGTTCAAAGAGCACATATAATTTCCACCGCGCCTCTCTTGCTCTTATCATTCTTTTTAGCAAAGATTTTCAGGGTGGAACACATTTGGCAGGAGGAATGAGGGGATGCGGTGTAAAGTAACTTAATGCATATCCCCATGTTCCCCCCCCCATGCGGTTTCAAGTCAAGTCAAGTCATTTTTATTTGTATAGCCCTTAATCACAAATAGTCTCAAAGGGCTCAAGTAAAGTCCAAACGGCAACCCAAACCCCAAGAGGAATCAAAAAAGTGAAGTGTGTGTGTAAGAAATTCCGTACTTAAACACACAACATAAGGAGCTCATAAAAGATTGCAATGGTGACACAAGCCAGGAGATGGGGCAGCAAGTAAGAAAGTTTCAGATAAAGGTAAATTGTGTAATATTTGACCACCATATGGGACTAAGGTGGCACAGCAGCTCAGTAGTTAGCGCGTCTGAGGCACAGTTCTCCGGTCATGGGATCAAATCCAGCGACCAGCCTTCCTGTGTGGAGTTTGCATGTACTCCCCTTGCTTGGGTGGGTTTTCCTCCGTGCACTCCGGTTTCTTCCCACATTAGTAGGAATTATCAGGTTAATTGGCCAGTTAGAATTGTCCCTAGTTGTGAATGAGCGAGTGAGTTGTCTCTGTGTGCCCTGCGAATGGGTGGCAACCAGTTCAGGGTGTCCCCTATCCACTCCCCAGCTGGAGCCTGGGATGGGCTCCAGCTTTTCCGGGACCCTACTGATGATAAGCCGTGCAGATAACAATACCATTGCCAAATGAGCACAGGGCCTACCCACAGACACGCTCTGCCCACCCAGAGAAAACTGAATGAAGAGGTTAGAGCATTCTGAAAAAATAGGAAAAAAAGAAAATATACAAATAAAATAAAAAAGGAAAAAAGTAGTTCATTTTTTTTAAAAAAGCAAGAAAAAAAGTAAAAGCTGGGAAAAACGAAACAAAATAAAAGAAAACTGGAAAAAGAGGAAGAAATACCGCGGTGAAAATAAGATCTTAAAGGAAAAAGCAAAAAATGAGCGCTAGGAAGTAAAGTAAAAGGGAAAACATCAAAGAAAAAAGGGAGAGAAAAAAAGAATAATGAAGGAAGAAAAGAAGTAAAAAGCTAGGAAAAAAACAGCAAGCAGGAAAAATAAAGACGAGAAAGCCAGAAGAATTAAAAAGCTATGAAAGAGGAAACAAACAAAAAAAAAAAATCAAGGTAAAAAAGGAAAAAAAAAAAAAATAAATAAAAAAGAAATAAAAAATAAGTACAAAATTTTGAGGTTTACTCATCGAGATTTTCATTGTGCGTTGCGTTCTGCATTCTGATTGACTAAACTGCCCCCCCCCCCCTTTTTTTTCTTCCTGCAATGACGTTGCGGTCTGAGTTGCACGTGGACGTAAAACACATTGAAAAACCTGCTTTACCTGCAAACATTTTTTTTCAAATTTCAAGTTTTTCTAAAATCCATCCTGTCAACAAATTAATCTGGACCCTCAAAAGCACCAAAAGGCAAGGAAGATGCTTTCTATCGCCAACAAACTTGGACTAAACTTGCTGCCTGAGCAGGTGTGTCAGGGTCATTTTCAGCACTTTAAAAAAATATATTTTCATTTATTGCGTCTGACTGCTAACAAACATGGCAATAGCAACAAATTCAAGCACTTCACCCAAAATTCAAGCATTGTCCTGTCCTTGAGAACACTTTAAAATTCAAGCATTTTCAAGGATTTGCAGCTCTTGTACAAACTCTGTCCTTAATACAGTTGTGCAAAATAGCGGCTAGATTGTTTTTGAAATTATAATATGACAGGGTCTTTGATGATGATGGCGCCGCGCATGTACCAGCGGCTCACAGCTCTTCAGCTACTCTTCTGTTTATTACCTTTCTCTTGTCTATTTTGCTTTCTGTTCTGGACACATGCTTGGCCAATAATACCTATAGTCGCGAGGAATTAATGAATTACGAGTTTTTGGGCACTTTTATGCCACCCGTGATATTCAATAAAGGAAAGGGTTGAGGGATCTATGTTGGTGGCAAACCCACTTACGAAGCTGCGGAAACGGCATAGGGATGGCAAACAAAAGCGGGGCTGTCGCTCGGGCCATGGTGCTAAACTAGGGGAGCTACATCAGAGGGACTGCAAAGCTGATTTGGGAAACGGCAGAGAAGGACACAATGATGATGGAATTGTGTCTAATTATTACAATATTTCTTCATCGATCTCGCCTGTCAACCGACGCATGAGACCCAACACGGCCGAACGGCCACATCTTGATGCAATTTCTACAAAGACTTCAGCAAAGTTCAAAGATTCCGCACAGCTAAACTTTGGTCTTTTAAATATTAGATTGTTTGCTCCAAAAGCTATACTTTGTTGATGATCTTATTCGTGATCACGAACCTAACAGGATTGGTTTGTGTGAAACTTGGGAGAGACCGGATGAATTTTTACCCTTAAATGAGGCTTCTCCTCCTGACTACGTGAGCTGCCATGAAGCACGCTCTTTGAAAAATGCTCAAATTTACTCCCCATGCCTCTAATAATTCTAAGGCGTTTGAGGCTCTTGTCATGCGGTCCTCTTTAATGTTTGTAGTTACTATTTCTCGCGCACCAGGACCACACTCAGTATTCTTAGATGAATTCTCTGAACTGTTGTCTGACCTAGTAACCTATGCAGACAAAATAATAATAATGGGCACATTAACATTCATATAAACTTCCCACTAAGTTTACTTACTGTTGCGTTTCGATCTCCAATTGACACATTTGGTTTTAATCAACTGATTGATTTGCCGGCGCTTCATCACTCTTGCTGCTGCCTTTGACACTGTGGACCACAACATCTTACTAGACCGGTTGGAAAAATGGATTAGTCTCTCAGGAACCGTCCTCTTATGGTTCAGATCCTACCTTTCAGATTGGACGCACTGTGTTAAATATGGTGACATTACATCCGAGCCTTTTAGTGTTACCTGTGGTGTCCCGCAGGGTTCAGTACTAGGCCCCCTTCTTTTCAGCATTTACATGCTTCCATTAGGTGATATTATTTACAAGTATAATATCAGTTTCCATTGCTACGCAGATGACACTCAACTATATCTTCCGATGGAGGAATCTGCCACACTAAACTGTGGAAATTTGGAGGCTTACCTCACCGAGATAAAAGAATGGATGTCACTCAACATCTTGCGTCTTAACTCTGAAAAGACTGAAATGTTAGTTATTTGTCCATCTAAATGCCACGACTTGTTCTCAAAAACAGCTCTGAACATTGACAAATGTAATATCACCCAGAGTGATTCCGTCAAAAATGTAGGTGTCACATTTGACCCCCATCTGTCCTTTCAAACACAAGTTAAGAATATTACTAGAAAAGCTTTCTTCCATCTTTGCAACATTGCTAAAATTTGCCTTAAGCTGTCTCACTCTGATGCGAAGACTACAATTTATGCGATTGTTACCTCCCGTCTTGATTATTGTAATGCATTACTCTCTGGTCTCCCGAAGTCCAAAATCAAGAGACTGCAGATGGTACAAAATGCTGCAGCGAGGCTTTTAACTAAAACAAGAAAGTTTGATCGCATTAGCTTGATTATAGTTAACCTGCATTGGCTCCCAGTTAGCTTAACATGTGATTTTAAGGTTCTGTTGGTATTATACAAAATCATTCATGGCCTTGCTCCCTCATATCTTTCAGATTTAATTTCTCCCTATGTTACGGTCCAAAGCCTTCGCTCTGAAAATGCCTGTCTACTAGTGATCCCAAGAGCAGGTTATAACTATTTAGAAAGCTGTCTAGCAAGCATTTTACATTTCTTCTAGCAGAGATTTTACCTGGTTTGCTAGTTATCAAGGTAAATTTTGGCCTTCTTTCTAGATAGCTATAGATAGATAGATAGATAGATACTTTATTCATCCCCGAAGGGAAATTCATATTTCCAGCAGCATCCCTGAGCTGAGAACAGTACAATAATAAAGCCAAAAGAATGCAATATACAAATACCCAGTGTGACGTGCAAATGCCCACTGTAGCGTGTTATATAGAGTAACTAAATAGTGCTACACAGAATACATATTGCAGTAAGATTCGGTAATATCCAATGTAGGTGGTGTGGTTTAATGTGGGCCTTTACTCTGCCGGGTGGAGTTAAAGAGCCTCATGGCATGAGGAAGAAAAGATCTCTTCAGTCTGTCCGTAGTACAAGACAGTGACAGCAGTCTGTCGCTGAAACTGCTCTTCTGTCTGGAGATAATGCTGTGTAGTGGATGCGATGGATTGTCCATGATTGACCTCAGCTTTTTCAGTGCTCGTCTCTCAGCTACTGTTGTTAGGCTGTCCAGCTCTTTGCCCACAACAGAGCTCGCTTTCCTAGCCAGTTTATTGAGACGAGAGGCATCCTTCTTCTTGACGCTGCCTCCCCAACACGCTGCCGCATAGAAGAGGGCGCTTGCCACTACTGTCTCGTAGAATATTTTCAGGAGCTTTTTGCAGATGTTGAAGGAGGCCAGCCTTCTGAGGAAGTAAAGTCGGCTTTGCCCTTTCCTACATAGAGCTTCTGTGTTGGCAGACCAGTCCAGTTTGTTGTCCAGCTGCACACCCAGGTATTTGTAGGTCTGGAAAAATTCTACAGAGCTTTTTTGTAAACTATCTGGCTATTTATAGTAGGATTTTTACTCTTAAGCTAATTATCTTTTTTCTAGTTGTTAATCTATATTTTGACCTCTTTTCTAGATAGTTTAAAAAAAAATAAAGCTAGATGTCTATCTAGCAATTGAGTTGGCCTTTTTCACTTTAGGCTAGTTATCTAGCTCCCTTTTAGTTTTTATCCGGTTTAACTTTCAAACTAACGATCGAGCTACCTTTTAACAATTTTGGTATGCTTTCTAGCTAACATTTGTCAATTTCTGCTCGTTACCATGCTAAAATCTAAAAGTTAAAGTCTAGCTGGCGTTCTAGCTTTTTTTTTTTAAAACTTTTTATCTGGCTATCTACTCTTAGCTAGCTATTTAGCTCCATTGTTTTACCCGTCTACCTTTCTAGCTAACCACCAAGCTACCCTTTGAGCAAGCAATTTAGATAAGTTGCGATCTTAAAAAAATGCACATCAAACTTGGTGCTCCTTGCGCGAATTAGTAACAAAAAGGAGCTCGACACTAAATTGTTTAGTCAATGACAGTAGACATTATTATACAACCGAGAAACAACCACAGAATATTTAACTTTTGATCAAAACGGCTCTTAAGGACAAGTGCAACTGAAAAACAGAGTCACTATACCTTGGACGCTCAACTCTCCTGAGATAGATGCTCTGTTCTCCGACACTTTAGGCAAAACAAAATTTAGTGTACTCCCTGAAATGGTTTCGGAAGCTTTCCTGGCTAACGCAAAGATGGGGGTCTGCCATCGACCGTCTCCTTCTACGCTTCCCCTCGACGAAGGGACACATTTCTCACTGACGTTAGATTTGTCCTCTTGTAACCTCAATATTCCAAACGTCTGAGATTTATCCTTAATGCTGTCTGCCTCGGCAAGTGCCAGGTCGTGCTCGGCAGCCGATGCCATTTTTTGTCTGTGGCTTTCGGCAATAAGCGCGGTTTTGGCCTCACGTTCGGATGGGTTAGTCTTCCCGTTTGGCTACCCAGAGACCACTAACAACCGCGGTGGACAGATGACGATTTAATCTACCGGACAGTGACAAGAATTTCAGGTGCAGCGCGAGTCGAAGACAAACGCAGACGTGAGGCTCTCCGTCCGTAGCTAGGCGTTGTTCGCTCGTCTACATAGTGAACGTCTTTTGCACCAACTGATACAACAGATCGTTAACAATGAGAAATAAGCCTTGGTCGGCTTGTGACAGCGGAGGGGCGGTGGCAAAAAGGCACTCACGAGACAAACAAACAAATGATTAGAATCCTGGGCGTTCTGCCCTAACGTCATACCAATGCCTTGTGCGCATGCGCGCGATAGTAATTGCTCTTTCCTTCTGAGAGTACTTACAATTTTCGTTTTGATTAAGTCGTATTTGACGACTTTAAAATACGATTTTCTGTCGTAGCTTTTCAAGCCTGGTGTTTTTCTGTGGTAGCTTTTTCGAATGGTGTTAGTTGACTACGGTAATCACGCAGTATATGTAAGTTTAACGGGTTTATTAACTTGTTCTGTTCGTTTTTTCCCTAGCTTTCTTCTTTTTCTTGCCTTTTCCACTTTTTCCCTGTTTCCCTGCTTTGTTCCTTCCATCTTTTTTGTCTCCTTTCTCCTACTTTTTAATTTTTTTTTTTTTAGCTCAGGAGGTAAAGCGCTCGTCTTGGGATCAAGACGTCACAGGTTCGATTCCCGGCTCCTCTGAGTTATATGTCGAAGTCTCCTTGGGCAAGATACTGAATCCCTAACCTAATGCCCTCGATTGCAGGTAGTTGCCTTGCATGGCTGACACTGCTATCGGTTAGTTAGTGTGTAAAAGGGAAAAGTGTTAAGCATATTGTAAAGCGCTTTGGGATGTCTTCATTGACTTGAAAAGCGCTATATAAATGCAGACCATTTACATTTAGTCCAAACTTATTTATTAATGCGATTGAGTGATTGTGAGCTGGTCGACAGCAACTACTCTAATAATGTGTAGCTTTACAAGCGAAAGCATACCGCTTGGTCAGATTCAGATCTACTTTATTGTCATTCTAGTACACGTGTATACAGAACGAAATGTCGATGCATCTGACCCCCAACAGTTTCCTTGAATGTACAGATATAAATAATGTGGTATTGTATTTTGGCTACGTGTAGTATTTTACCATAGTGCCGATAGTGCAAGAAGAGTAGCTAACCAGATGTGCAATATGGGCAGTCAGGTTAACAGGTTAACAAGTCAGGTACACAGTAACATTAACACTGTAACAATAACGCTGTAATTACAATAGTGCAGAGAGCAATGTGCAAGGAGTGGCAAGCTATAAAAAAAAACTGCCAGTAGTGCAAAAGTCAGATTAGCAGCCGTTTAGATTTAAGTTAACTATATGTTAGATTGACCATTTAACAGTCTAATGGCCAGGGGGACTAGACTATTGCGGAGCCTGGTGGTCCTGCACCGCACACTGCAGTACCTCTTCCCAGAGGCTAGCAGAGTGAACAGTCCATGATGGGGGTGAGAGGGGTCCCCGGTAATGTTTTTTGCATGGGATAGGCAGTGCTTCTGGCCAATGTCCTGAATGGAGGGAAGTGTAGTCCCGATTATTTTCTCTGCTGTCCTCGTTACCCTCCTCACACTACCCCAGTCGGTAGCGCTGCAGCCTCCACACCACACAGTGCATGTGCGTGTGTGGTGACGTGATGCAACATAGTCTATGAAAAGTATGATTGTGGGCTTTGCATAAAAAAAAACAATACTGTATACTAAAATAAGTGTCACTGTTGTGTCAGCCAATAATGAGAGCTCATTGCAGTGGAAGTTTACCTTGGCTGTAGGCTTGGCGCTCCATTATCTGGCTGTAAGTGATGCCCCAACGATGGAGGCTCTGGGTGGAATACATGGCAAGCAAGAGGCCCCTCCACTTGGCGTTTTGTTGCTGATGCTATGCCAACCCCAAAGTCTCTGGACGACTGAAGGACACTTGCTAGGGTATCAAGATCAATTTTTTGTTAAGTACTTTTCAGGTAATACATTTTGACCCAGAGTGCTGTATAAAAACATTGAGTGTACTAAACACTAAGAAAATGAAATACCCTCTTTTATTCGCACCCAACAACTGGAAACACCTAATCCACAGACACACAATGGTTAAAATACAATAAAAACAAAATAAATAGGAATAGAGAGAAAATACAAGTATAGCAAGGCACAGAATAAGCATGTAAAGAAATGGACGTGAGGGAGGTTTATCCACACTGACAGAGATGGCAGGAGATGGCCTCAGGATTTTCAGCCATTGAACCACACCCTACCAGTGTACCTCCTCACACAAGGAAACACAAAAATAATAAAAATAAACAATTGCAGAACAAAAGCATAAAAATGTGAAATACAAGTAAAGGTTTGAAGTCAAATAGAACAATAAAAATAATTAATTAAAAGCAACAATAAAAAAGTGGGTTTTGATAGTTTGAGGCCCCAGCCTTAACATGAAAGTTAAAGGGGCAGTGTGTATTATTTGCCCACAAGATGGTGCTGTATTCTGTCATGCCACCCTAAACGAGTGCTAAAAGCTCAATGGAAGACAAAATACGGAGACTTAAAGTGACCAAAACACCTTATTACTTTTATAAAGAAGAAATAAAACAAATACAAATATTTTTTTAAATGAAAAGAGAAAAATGAAAAAAATAAATAGGTCAAAAACTAAAACTCAAGACAAAAGGTTAAGAAAAATGGAAGAAAGAGGGAAAAAAGAGAAAATTGATTTTTTATCCCTGACCGTAGTTTTCTTTATTTCCTTTTTTCCCCATTTTCCTTTTTTCTTTTCCCCCTTTTCCTCTTATTCACGTTTTCCTTTTGGCCTTTTTCTTATTTCTTCTTCCCTATTTTTTTCTTTTTAAAAAAGGCTTTCCTTTCTTTTTGTCATTCTTTGTGAAAAGCTGGGTAAAAATTTGAAGAAAAAAGTGTTTTTTGCTCATTTTCAGTCTCCGTAGTTTGTAGTCTTCCTTGGACTTATTTTTGGTTGCACTACCCATTACAGGGACAAATATAAATCCCTGTCTCTTCAAGAACAGCGGAATGTTTTTATCAGTACTGGTTTTCTTTTTTAAAACCCTATTCAGCCTAACCTCACCCTAGCTTCGGCGGCCCCCAACTCAATTGCGTATGGGACCCCTGTCGTAAACTGTGCCTAAAACTGCCACTGACCATGCAGACAAAATCATTTCTCATGACTCAAGATTGATCAAAATTATTATCTATACTGCGAAAGTAGAATTGAATAAATACTATTGTCATGGGATCACTACTTCGCTCTTCTTCCTATTTCCTCAAAGTGCCCACAGAATTATTTTCTTTAAACATTTTGCAATTTCAAAATATAGTGCAATTGAAGGCATTGTTATATAAGTATTATTGTTACAATGTCACTTTTTGAGGTTTGATTTTTTTTCTTAAACTGTTATGCATTTTAATTTCGTTGTGCATTTGACAAGTTCCAATGCCAATAAACTTATCCAGTAGAAATATTTTTTTTATTACTGTTAGGCACAGTGTGTATCATTTAATCTGTCCTAGTGGTAAAAAACAAAACAAAACGAGAAATATAAAAGATCAGAAAATCTTATTTTATGTATGAATGTATAGAAAATATGTAACCCCACTTCTCAAAATTTTGCCAATTAATTTTTTTTTTCACGGTTTTAATCTTTAAATGTGCTAAACAGTCCCATTATATTATTGATGTATAATATACTTAAAGGGACGGTTTGTGTTATTTAGCGCCTCCTAGAGGTAAAAAGTCAGGCATTAAAAAAACAGTATTGATTTGATTAATAAAATACATTAACTAAGTATAAACGTGCATTTTTTAAAATTAACATTTATTTTACATAACATGAGCCTCACTTTAAGTGAGATGACGTAACTTTTCTCCATTTTGCTGCTACAGGTAACCAAAAACGTCAAAAAGGTATGGCAAAAAAATGATATGTAAGATGGTGCATTTTGGGCACTTTGAGTCACCGTAGTTTGTATTATTTTTTGTGTTTTTTCACACTACACAAAACAGCAACATCTAGTGGTCAAATAATACACACTGTACCTTTAAAGCTTGCATTATAGCTACAATATCTCATTTAAAAAAATTGTCGTGCAGTGTTTAGCATAATTATTATAATTTTAATTTTTCAATAATATGACATTTCCAATTCTAATAGTATCAGTATTGTTTAAGACTCCCTTCTATTTACTTGATCGATACCAAAGTTTGAAGTATCCCCCCCATCTCTCAATATTAATGTGCTGTGTTCTGTTGGCCCGTTCTGTCTCATATCGCCTACATTTAAAATCTCCTGCTTAGATTTTTTTTCCTTTCCCTGTGTTGGGATTTTTCTATCTTTAATTTTGAAAATAGTTAAGATTGAAACAAATTATTCTTTACTGCAATCAGGAAACGAATTTGCCTCTAGGTGTTGCTTGTGCTCCACCATAAATCTTCTTTTTTCTCCGAAGGATGCTAGAATTTCCAACACTGATAAAAAAAATTCAATTACGTTAAAGTAATACTTTAGGTTCTTTTGAGTTCTGATATGAATTACTAATCCCAAGAAAATTGATTAAATGAACGAAGCCGATTAAAATAGCACCCATAATTTACTAACACAGAGAATTAATGATGGGAAAACAAAAAAAGGAGGGGAAGGCGCCGGGTATTATGGGAGTTTTCAACTGCTGAAATCTTGAAGTTACTCGCACAAAAAGAAAGTTTCCAGCTATAAGGCTAGTCGATTTGGGGAGATTCCCTTGTACAGAAAAAAATCCTCATTCCCAAGAACCAGCAAACATGGTGTTAAATATGAAATTGTCCTCTTTCTTGTTGTTGCGGAGAGATTTGGTCTCGTGCTCAGTATGGTTACAACGTTTGGTACACCTGCTAATCTCAAGTCCGTAGATCAGACCCGCACGACCATGTCCACTTGCGATGAAGCAGGGAGGAGAATATAGGAGAGTGAGCTATCAATCAGCTCCTCTTTTTATTTGGACCAGGGACGGTTGACCAGATTATGCCTCTTTGGGCGTGGTCTCAGATATCTGCTTTGGATGTTTTAATTGCATTCAAACTTCATGTTATCAGATTTCAAACTCTGATACCTTTCTGGGTGGGAGACGCGCTTACAATCGATTCGACGAGAGTGCACTCTGTTTTATCTTTATTTTAAAACTTTGTAATAAATGTCCTTAACTGCATTGCTTCTCTCCAGCTCTATTTCTTCAATGTCCGAATGCTCAGTCTAGTCCCGGAAAACCACATGCGGCGAGACATCGGAAATGTCCTTTTGCCTTCAATAGCCAGAAATGTTAATAAAGTAAAAGTACTGTTACTTCAGATTCTAATAGCATACATTTATTGTTATTTTTTTCACTGTACCACAAGATGACACTGTGTTGTGTAACTCATTCAAATTTTGATTTTTTTTTTATACAAAGCAACTTTTTTGTCAACTTCAAGCAACTCAGAATATCTCAAAAAACACACAACAAAATACCAATTCAAATATTGACTATTCCGTGCAATATGTACTTAAGTAACGACTTCAATGTAGGCTAATACAGTGGAGTAAGAGTACACTTTCTCCTTTACAAATCTACTTTAGTAAAAAGTAAAAAGAATAGTGATTTTAAAATACCCCTAAAGTACAAAATGCTTTAAAATTTATTCAAATAAATGTGACTCGTTACTACCCACCTCTAGCCTGATGTCATGTAAAATAAGTATTTGTTTCTTGATCTTCGGTATTTAAAGAAATGCAGGTTTATATGATAGTTCATGTATGTTTGCATATTATTCAAATCAATGTTATTATTTTTTTAATGAACGAAGTTTTTTTAACCACTTGAAGGCTCTAAATGATACACAATGTTTATCAAAGAAGAAGTAGCATGTTTTGTTTAATAGCTGCTCGATTTAGAACCATACATACAGGAATGTCTCAGAAATTAGAACATTGTGATGAAATTATTTATTTTCTGTAATGCAATTAAAATGAAATAAAATTACATTCTGTATTCATACACATTTCAAGCTAAAATAGTTGAAGCCTTTGAATACTTAAATGGCGGCACGGCGGGTTTCTTCCAGGCACTCCGGTTTCCTCCCTCATTCCAAAAACATGCATGTTAGGTTAATCGGCCAGTCCAAATTATCCCTAGGTGTGAATGAGCGAGTAAGTGGTCTGTCTCTGTGTGCCCTGCGACTGGCCGACAACCAGTTCAGGGTGTCCCCTGCCCACTGCCCGAAGATAGCTGAGATTGGCTTCACCATCCCCGCGACCCTACTGAGGATAAGCTGTGCGGATAATGGATATAATGGATGGATGGATGGAATGAGGCCGATTTTGGTTAACAACCAACTAGTATACTTTTTTATGATATTGTAATATTTTGTCATGGGATATTTGAGTTTTAATCATGAAATGAAATGAAATGAAATGATCTGCATTTATATAGCGCTTTTCAAGTAAATGACTTCCCAAAGCGCTTTACAATGTGCTCCACATATCCCAATAGCGGCCTTGCAGCCATGTAAGGCGCTAACCTGCTTATTGGGGGTATTAGGGGTTCAGTGTCTTACCCAGGGACACTTCGACATGTAACACGGACGAGCCGGGATTCGAACTGGGATCCCTTGATCCCAAGACGAGCGCTATACCTCCTGAGCTACTGCCGCCCATCATCAATATTAAAACAATAAAATACTTGGAATATTCGAGCTGATTTGTGATGAATGCATCGATTTTTGTGTTTTAAACTGCATTACAGAAAATTAAACGTTCCCACAAAAGTGTACCGTACTCTAATTTTACAATTATAAATGCAGAATATTTACTATTCTATGACCATCCTTTACACAGGGGGTCTGGAACCAATGACTTAAAGATGTAATAGAACTTCAGCATTTATTCTCTGTATTAATATGCGTAGGCGTTTGAAGCACATGCGAAGCCAAGACATCATTGACTAAAAATGGTTTGGTCGAATATATACATATAGGACGCAGTCTCAACTACAATTTACTGTCAAGGTGTCACACCAATAGTTCCCGTTTTGGCTGTAAATTGTGAAAGAATCCTACATATGGAAGCTAATTAAACAATCTATGTTCATTGTTGAAACCAGTTATGATAAAAAGCCACATATGTCACGGTTGGCATGGCGCCCAATTTGCCCCGCCCGTATGGTGCCAGCTGCGGCTCGTTGACAGATTGGCTTTCCTTCTATTTTAAGCTCAGTGCTCTCAATCTCCCTTTGTCAGTCCGTCAACGAACCTTGCCCCGCAAGACATGGGTTTTGACTCAATCCTCTTTTCCTGTTGATATTCCCTGTCCGGTATTGTGCCCGTTTATTTTTGTCCTGTTTAATATCGGTTTCCAGTTTCGTTCTTGTCTGTTCTTGTCCTGTATATTATTCGCCCCAGTTTTTGTTTCCGTCTCGTTTGTCATGTTTATTTTTCGATATCCTGTTTCATTATCTATCCTGTCTGTCCTGTCCGGTATCGACCCCATCTGTCCGATATCAACTCGGGCAATTAGTATCGATCTGGTTGGTCTCTGGCTTCCTATCATTTCCCGCCAGACTGCTGCCTAATGCGCATGACTCCCCATTTCCCTTAAAATAAAAGGCTTGTGTGTGCAGGTTTGGGTTGGGTTACTTTAACTTGATTACTTTCAATTACTTTTGGATTACTCCAATACCAAATATGCTAATAAAGGACAAAATAAACTAAATATGAATAAAATTATGACTCACAACACGTGGTAAGCTTTCTCTCCTGGCTTTGATTTCTTTGATCTCCTGGCAAAACTAACATAAAATGTGACAGAAACAAAATGAAAATAAATCCAAACAGCTTGCCAACATCATTTTTGCCGTTCCATGTATTCCATTACTCCCCAAGCCTGCACAAAATGTAGTAATTTTATTCATATTTAGTTTATTTTGTCTTTTATTAGCATATTTGGTATTGGAGAGATCCAAAAGTAATTGAAAGTAATCAAGTTAAAGTAACCCTACCCAACCCTGTGTGTGATACGTCACGTGTTTGGGTCCTGATCCTGTTCTGGTTCATGACAACATAAAAACAACTAAACATGCAAAAACTCTAGCATAGCATAGTACCCAGAGCAAATGTATCCGGTGAAGGATAGGAATGGGCGGTGCAATACAAGCAGCCCGTGCATTTCTTCTCCCCCTCGCCCAGGGCCATCTGCACCAAAGGTAAATACGGTATCCTTCCAGTTTGCAGTATTTTGTGACAATTTTACAATATAAGTTTGCTTGCACATGGTTTTGAAACCATTCTTTAGGATAGTGTTTTTAAACTTTTTTAAGGAACGGGACATTCTTTCATTAATTAAATGCATCCATACCTTTAGTGGGTGGAGTTGCATGCTAGGGAAAACTAAATCCAAATTGAAGATAGCTTATGCTAGACCGTACAAACATTCAAATTGGACGTACAGGCACACAGTTTGGGCAACTTTCGGCGCAGTAGTTGAAAAAAACTGATTAAAGACAAACATGTGCCTCACACTCTAAGTACCTGCGGGAAGGAGACAAATTGTAAAGGGGTTTAGTTATATTGATATGGGGCACATGCCCTCTAATTATTGTTATTTCCTAGATACTATTAAGTGGGCGACACGGCGGATGGGTGGTTAGTGAGTAGCCCGACATTCCAGAGGTTCAGGGCTCAAGTCCAGGTACTGCAGCCTCCCTGTGTGGAGTAACATATTCTCATGCGTGCCTTCCTCCGGGCACTCTGGTTTCTCCCCACATTCCAAAAACATGCCTGTCAGGTTAATTGGCGGGTCCAAATTGTCCCTAGGAATGGTTGGACAAATGTGGTGTATGTCTCTGTGTGCCCTGCGACTGGCTGGCAACTAGTTCTGGTCGTCCCCTGCCCACTGCCAGAAGATAGCTGGGATTGGCTCCAGCACCCCAGCTATCCTACTGACGATAAGCGGTGCAGCTAACGGATGAGTGGATAGAGATACTATCAAAATGTCAAACGTCTCACAGTGAAATAAAATGTGCTGAAAATTAAGCTTTTGTCTGGAGAGCGGTTTTGTCTTAAACTATTTGGTGTGGCTCCCTCGGAAAAACAAAACAAAAATATTTTTGGTGTTATGGCTCTTTGGGTCGAAAAGGTTCCCGACCCCTGCTATACATGCTTGTTCAAAGCTTAGACACATCATTGCACAACAGAAGGTGGTACTATTGTTCAAGTTACAGTATTTATGGAACAATAACCGATCTAGTTTGTCTGCAATTTGAACTTTAGGTAAAAATCTATTTTCGTTCAAAAACGTCTCGTCGCTAAAGATAATTTAATAAGAAAAAGCTACAAATGATTTTACTGACGCATGAGATAGCTGTTGATGTTTTCATTAACAATGACTACCGGAACCTTGTATACGTGACTGATTTGTCGGAACTATTTTGTGGAAACAAAGTTCCATCCCACTGTGAAATGTAACTTATAAGATGTTTCTTCAAACATTGTTTTTACCTATAGTAGTTTTTTTAATGCAAGTGTTAAACTGGAAGGAATAAATTAATCCACTTCATAGCTTACTCAAAATTGGAAAAATGTAGAGGCGAATCATAAACCGGACAATTTTTGACTGAAAATGGATTGCATGTGCTGTAGTTCCAACATTACAAAAAAAAAAAAAAAAAAAAAAAAAAAAAAAAACAAAAACACACTTAACAAACAAACAAAACAAAAAACACTCCCAGTCTAAAAGCCCATCCTCGATAACTAGCGGAAACCCACACGCGCCACTTTGTATTCTGCTACTACTTAAACATGATGCAGCCTTCAACAACTCACAGCTCTCCAACCATCCAATCGATAATACTCGCACTACTAAATCATCCAAAAGATTTGGGAAGCTGATTTTACGTCTTGCCTCACTGCAGCACTGATGGAAAGCGATTTGACCGTATAATCTGGATAGATTGTTGCAAATTCTTAATCGTGCATGCACTTTTATCCAAACAGCTTAAACACATGCCCAAAAATAAATTATTTGTCATGCCAGCATCTCGACCAATACCATGTGATATTTTGCTTTACCTTAGAAGCAACGGTATTTTTGTTCCCTAATTTTTAATCTGTCTGTCTGTCGGTCGGTCTGTCCGTCTGCCAGCTGCAGTCATTTCAGATCAGCCAGGATACTCTGTGGCAGTGACATCACGGACAGAAACCACAACTATCACCCCACACATCAACCAATGAGCGAGAGGGAAAGGGGGGAGGGCCACGGTTTGTCAAGGATGGATGCGACAGGATGCAGGAGGATGGGTGGATAGGTTTACTTTGCATGGGCTATAAATATATGACGATGTGAATGACTGGTGTAACAGAGTTTAAATTTGATTGTTTTGAATGTTTTTTAGAATTCTCACAAAATCTGTGTTTTTGTTGTATTACTGTTAATGGTCCGGTACCTCATTCAATTGTTAATTCATGGGCGTCTGCGACTGTCTTTTTTTCGTTTGGCACTTTATGGGCTTCAGCGCTTGCCGTAGCTTCAGCCAATTTGTATCGAGCTGAAGGTAAGATGTGCCCAATATCAGTTGGATAAAAAAATGCATATTTTGCTAGATATATTAGCTGCTTTCGCAAATTATTTTTGTATATAAAGATATATAAGTTGTGCTAAATGATGTATATTAAAAAAAGCAGTAAATAAGAAGTAAAGTAATACAGCTTGAAACGATGATGCAACATGTTTTGATGCAAATACGCCACGAGGTGCGGCCTGTTGAGTGATGACCCGTTTTTTTGTATCTTTAATGTTTTAGATAATTGCAGTCGTGAACAGATGCCCTGATTTTTGTATTGTTTTGTTTACTGAATGCAGGCAATAAACCAAGTGACTGTGAAACCTTGTGTCATGCATGAAAGAGGGTCGCTACACTGGGAAGTATAAGGTGATGACGGAAAGGGAAGAATGACTTGCAGTTAGCCAACAAAGCTGCACCATTTATATAATTTAGTTTCAAAAATCTATCTATCCATTTTCTCTCTTATCCACCCAAGGGTCAATATTGTGGTGGAGCAGTGGGCAGGGGACATCCCAAACGTGTTGTTGGACAGTCATAGAACAGACAGAAACAGATAAGCACACCCAGGGACAATTTGGAACTGCCAGTCCTGTTGGTGCCACTCATGATGCATGTTTTCTGAAAGATGGCACAGGGAGAACATGAAAACTCCACACGGGGACTTGAACCCTGGACCTCCGCATCAAAGGGCTGTCACATTAACCACTCACTAAATAATACACGATGTCCCTTTGATAAACAGATACAGGGCTCAAAAACAAATAGATTTCCATTGACAAACCATGAAACAATTGGGTGTGTTTCTGCAAAACAAACGCTAGGTGACAGGATTACTCTTTGCGAATGATCATTACTGGTAGTACAAAACCGTTCAGTCAGTGCAGCAGTGAATTCTCATTGATTATCTTTTTTCCCTACAGCTTGTCCTCATAAGGGTTACGTAGTGGTGCCAGAACGCATCCCAGGTCTAGATGAAACACAATTTATTTTTGATCCGATAGTGTACACACTACAAAAATGATAATTGCAGGGTAATTCTTTTATGTATTTTTCTTAGTGTGAGTTACGTACATTTTTTGAGTAAAACAAACAAAAAAAAAAACAAGCACTTCATTAGGCAACATTGTATAACATAATTTAAAAATGTTGTCGTTCTATTATTATTTTAGAACCCACATTTCTGGCTTTTAAAAAATGGAATTGTCGGCAATGTTCCCTCTAAACTGCGCGCGTGCGCAATCACGCGCTGCCTGCACATTGTTAGCGCACAAGAAAATCTATCCAGCGCAATGTTCCCTCTAAGCTGCGTGTGTGCATAATTGTGCACTACCCAGAGCTTTTCTGCGCACAAGAAAATCTAGCCAGCTCACAAAAATCAGGGCTCGAAGTTGCTAATTAAGAAGCGAATTAAGTCAAAGTTACAGTGCATGAAGGCAAAAGTACAAGGGTTCCCCTGACGTTGTGTTCCAAATGCGGTATTTTGAAGTCAATGTCGAAGTAGAACAAAGTTAAGTAAAGTCAGTAGAGTTTTTCGAGAACCGGCTTCTTTGGCTCAGCTCACTAAAAGGAACCAAACGGCTCTTCAGGTTGTTTTTGCTTCTTTCATCCCTATATGACCAAATATTATGTAAAAATATGCACAAAATGACTTAAAGGAAGGGGGTATAGAACAAAAAGGAAAAACAAAAACAAAATAAAAAAGTAGTGAAAAGCTGAGAAAAAAAGAAACAAAAGTAACAAAAAAAGAAGGAAAAATTCAGAAAAAAGCCAAAAAAAAAAGAAAAGAAAGAAACAAAGGAAAAAAGTAAATAGAGAACGAAAAGAAAAAAGTAACAGCTGGGAAAAAATAAAAAAAATGAGATTTTTTTAAAGGAATTAAAAAACAAGAAGAAAAAATCAAGGAAAAAGAAGGTAAAGTTTGTGTTGCATTCAAATAATTTCCAATTCTTTCAAGTGAATCTTGTTGCCAACATTGTACTTCTACAAAAAATGTAATTGAATACAGTTCTGTATCGTGCAACCGACTAAATAAGCCCCCAAAAATGTTAGTATTATGCGACAAAAGATACCAGGAATAATAGAAATGGAAATCTTGTGAAAGAATTGTAAAAACAAATGACGTTTGTAGGCCCTGCAACCTTTGCAATCGTACATGAGTCAATTCATTCAAAAGTGAAAAATAATTTTGCATTGCCGGAAACTCAGCAAAATGTAACGTGATGTCAAGTTTTGGACATGTTTGATAATGATTTAGTTGCCACACTTGGGATTGCTGTTGCTCACTGTTGTTTCAAGCGTTGCTCACCGACTTTGTGTGAACGCTCAGACCCGTGGAAAATTAGAGGGAACATTGATTGTCGATATTGTCATTGATTAGGACATAGTAAATATTGTTTTTAAGGAGATTAGACGTGGCGCTCCAGGATAAACATGTAATAAAGACTGCTTGGATAAATAAACAAAAATATTGACAAGGTAGTGCTTGGAGACTGGCCTAAGTTGTCCGGGCATCAAAAAGTAGTGCGAATAAAAAGTAGTGCAATAACATTTAGCATCCACATATTTCTAAAACAAGTCACAAAATAAGTAAAAGTAAAAGTCAGAATTCTGCAGCATAAACAGAGAAGTGAAATTATGTTACTCTCAAACCAACGTGTCCATAAGATAAAAAAAACGCTATACTAGGACACACTACACATGTAGACAGTACGACACATAGATCGACAGTGCACACATAAGTCTTCATGACTTATGGCGTTTGGTACCTTGTAAACAAAAAAAACAAGAAAAAAAAAAAAGGCAAGATACAGAAGTACCTCTACTTACAAATTTAAATCATTCTGAAAATATCATTTGAACCTGAAAAAAATTGTAAATAGAGACGCATTTTGAATGTAAATCAGTAATCCTTTCCAAGCCCTGCAAAAGTACATTTTTTAGTAATCATCAAGAGCATCAAAAATATGAAACACATACATGTTAAAATTAGATTACCACAAAATAAGGAGGATAATGAGAGCAGTCTGAGAAAAAGAAAAAAATAATAAATGAAGAAAAAAGAGAAAAAGAAGAAGAAAAAAAGCAGCCAAAAAAGGAGGAAGAAGCAAGACAAAATAAAGTGCTGCGAAGAAAAAAAAAATCGAAAAAAAGAAAACATAAAAGGCAAAAAGGAGAGAAAAAATAATGATAAAGCAAGAAAAAAAGTAAAAAGCTAAGTAAAAAAAATAACAAAAAAGAATAAGAGAACCAAAAGGAAAAAAGAGAAAGAAGAAGAAGAAATCAAGTGGGAAAAAAGAGAAAAAAAAGTAAGTATAAAGAATTAAATAAAAAAAGTCGAAAACATAAGGAGTAACAATCCAGGAAAACAAAGAAAGAAAAGGATACAAATTAAAAAATGAATTAAAAAAGTTGAAAAAAGAAGGAAAAAGACTTTGTACAGTATATTACTACCAATGATGCAATATTCCTCACAAAATAAATTAATACGATTTTTGAAAACTTGTTATTGTACTAAGTTATGATAACATTTATTTTTTGAGACTCATGACTGGCCACTGCCCTGGGTAGGTGGTTAGGGGACGACATCGCAGTTTTTTGTTAGTGTTGGATAAAACGGTATAAGCTAGAAAAGGCCTGTTTCAAATACAGTCCAAATGCCAACCTTAAAAAAAAGATGAATAACAAAGAGTTTGTTCGAATGGGTCTAAGGAATGCATGTACTTGCACGTCCATAATGAATGAGTTGACTGAGGCGCCGATCATAACTTTAAGCCAGTGGTTCTCAATGAGTGGGGAGGGCCACCTGGAATAGTACGAGGCTCCTTCAAGGAGGGAGCGGGGGCGATTTTCTCGCAAAGTTACAAAATACTATAAAACAGAGTGCACTCCAGACCAATATTCATGAGAGCGTTTTTCTTTTTTCAAAAGGCACGCAAAAATGTTTCTCCCACTGTCTTATAGGATTTGACAAGGGAAACTGAAACTTAAGCAGCAAAGAAAGGAAGCTACATATGCAAAAACAGACACTTTTTAAGACTGGATCTAACTGGCTTTCGCAGGTGTTCTGATAACGTATGGGAACTCAAAGACACTTCGAAAAATGACTGGGAAAGTCCACAATCAAAGAAATCCTTGAAACATCAAGTGAACACAAGAAGTGAATACTTCATTCAAATATGTGGCTAAGCATAACGTCCATTATAATAATTAAATTGATAATGTCATTGTCAAAGTAACGTGCTGATTAAAGGGTAAACCAAATATAGCTGAAAAAGTCATGCAATAGTGTAAAAATATGCATTTTTAATAATCTAACATTAGATAGCCTGCTAAATAGCTAAAAAGCTAGGAAGACAGCCAGCTACAAAGCTAAAAAGGTAGCCAGATAGCTAGATTAAAAAATACTGCACACCCTTTGCTCATTTGCTTTATAAAACCCATAAATTGGAATAAATTTGTTGTATCTCCTGTAAAATAAATCAATAAACAGATGAACAAATCATTCTTTTAAGTACATGAATAGATTCTCATTCTACTCTCTTTATTAATCGCTTAATATAATTATCACTACTTGAAGAGTTTTTTTTCTCCATGAAGCCAATAAACTGGAATTTATTTGTTTTCATTTCTAAAATAATATTTTATCATGTTATTGGTATGTTGTTACTATGTTTTTACCATGTTAATGTTTAAAAACAGGGTTAACTAGACTCAGTCAACCAATTTATTAAAAATAATTAAAAAAAAATAATTTTACTAGAAAATCCTCAGGGGGCAGAATGCAGGAGACCCATGTGTTTGAGGATATAATTCAAACATTTTCTATTTTTCTGAAAAGTTCTCGTATTTCTCTTACTTTTGCGGGCATCACCTTTTATTCTCTGCTCTTTCTGTGCATTTGTGTTGCGGACATTGTTGCAGGGAAGCTCTTTCCAAAACTAGTGAAACGTGTCACCTCAGTGGGGGCTTTAACACTAGCCCCTGTGTGAAATAATACTTTGTTAGGGGTGGGGAGGAGCTGACCTGAGAAATCCAGGCTTCACACCCCTATGACAGTAGGAGATGGTGCTTTAACTTACCTCCTAATACACATGCAAACACACCGTCTGTGGCACCGTCCATGGCACAGTTCTGAGGTCATGGCCTCAAATCCAGCTACCAGCCTTCCTGTGTGAAGTTTGCATGTTCTTTCCTTCCACATTCCAAAAACATGCATGTCAAGTTAATTGGTTGATCCAAATTGTCTCTAGGTGTGAATGAGCAAGTAAATTGTCTGTCCCTGTGTGCCTTGCAACTGTCTGGAAACCAGTTCATGATGTCCCCTGACCAAAGATAGCTGGGATGGGCCCAAGCACCCCCGCGACCCTACTGAGGATAAGCAGTGCAGATAATGGATGAATGGATGGCTTACAGAACATTTTGTTGTTTTGTGCACTGTTTTCTATCCGTCCAAATCTTCAATATTTGAATAAAGAGGAGAAAATAAAAAACATAATTGATTATAAAATTAATTTTTAGTTGCAGCCCTAAAAAACCCCAAAGGAAATCAACAGATGTTGTTATTTTTCTTAATTTACTTTTTGGTTTTCCAATATTTTGGTCTTATTTTGAAGATATATTTCTAGTAAAATAAAACGTTCATTTTACATATTGTATTCCTAATTCGTCATATATAATTTGATTATGTAGTTGAATCCAGTACTCATTCAAATTTGCTTTTTTAAAAACAAAATAATGTAAAATAAGAATATTTATCACATATACTGTCTTATAGTAGTAAAAAAAACTTTAAATGAGAAAAATATAGCTAATTTTAAAGATTTCTTTCTTATTTTAGTGTATTTGATCTTGTTTTCCTGTTAAAGGCGCTGTCAGGAATTTCAAAATGAAATGATCTGAAATGATCTGCATTTATATAGCGCTTTTCAAGTCAATGACTTCCCAAAGCGCTTTACATTGTGCTTCACATTTCCCAATAGCGGCCGTGATCTGTGCAGCCATGTAAGGCGCTAACCTGCTTATTGGGGGTTCAGTGTCTTACCCAAGGACACTTCGACATGTAACACGGACAAGCCGGGATTCGAACTGGGATCCCTTAATCCTAAAACGATCGCTCTACCTCGATCGTTTAGGCTACTGCCGCCCCACAAAATGTACTTGCTGGCATTGGAGCGTCTGTCAAGCTGTGTGTGTAGCACGTGCAAGTACACACATTCATTAGAAGTGCTTAAATGAACTCTTTCTTTCATCTTTTTTGAGGTTTGGGTTTGGCGTTAGGACCATATTTGAATCTCTCTTTCTTGCTTTCACCATTTTGATGTTACACAAACATAAAAACCACAAGGACAAGCTTGAAATCACTAGCTACCCCCCTCTTAGTTCTCCTCTTTCCTTTTAAAAGCTCTTTGAACTTAGTTGGGCAATGTTAACACATACAATAGAGAAAAGATTCCACTTTGAACTCTTTTAATGACACCCTAGATGACCTCACATTTAAGGAATATTTCAAAATTGGATCCACGTTTAAATAGAGTTTAAAAAAAAAAAAAACCTTGAAGAGCCTGAAATGAAGTTTCATGCAAGGGCTGTGAAAGGGTATTACTGGAGCTGATGAAGTCTGCTAAAAAATATTGATTTGTACGCATACATCCTCATTCTTTTCTGGCAGTTACATGCTAAATAGACAGTGATAATACAAGACTACTTTTTAGGGCCTAAGTGTCAAGTCCTGCTTCCCCTTGTGAGGGTCTTATTTGATCCACTTGACAAGGTGGATAAAATCACAGCATACAGTGTCCTGTGTTGTCATTCTTTATTCCTTCTCTTGTGTACTCGCTGGTTTTGAACTTAACACCTCGGTCTGCAACCAATCTGGCATTTTAATCAAGCTGTTACAAACGTGACTTGTTCCAAACACAAGCAAGGCTCATTTGATCAAAGCTCCAAAAAGCCTTTGTGTGTGTATTTGTCAGTCCTATGCTAAAGGGGAAATGTGCAAAATCAAAGAGCTGGACGAGGTGACATATACCCTGCTGAAGCACTAGCACCTTCTTTTACGAGGATACCACCTACTACTTTGCTTTAATGCAGGGGTGGGCAAACTACGGCCCACATGCAACCCGGGAGGCTCTCTTATCTGACCCGCCAAACAAAAATGGTCAATATATAATTACATTGTATGTAATGGGAAATAAAGTACTACAGATAAAATGATTTTTTTTGTGTGCCAACTTTGTCCCTTTGTTGTCCACAACAAAATTCTACAAAAATATGACTACAAAACAAAATATTAAATTCATATTAAATTAATTATATTAAATTTATATTATTATTATTATTATGATTATTGTATTATTTTGCTTCCATTCTGAATAGAAAAAAATCAATAGGAAAACGAAAAAAAAAAAACTACGACAGTAATACCATCACACAGAATGATTAGAACAGAAATGAGAAAAAATATCAACAACTGTAATATTAAAAAAAAAACTACAGAAATACTACAAAAATACTACAGGAATGCTACAGAAACACAACAAAAGTACTACCAGAGAAATATTATAAAATACTACATGAATAAAGTACAGCCTGGTGGCGCCTATCCCTCTCCAGGCCAACAATTTGGAAATATTGCAACAGAAATACTACAAAAATGTACTACAGTAATACTACAAAAATATGTATATAAGAGCTAAGAACACACTCACATTCACCAAACATTGACCATTGCCCTTCCCAACCTGACACCAAACATTAAGCCCACAGCACAACAAAGTCTGAGTTGCGGTTGCCATGCAACCTTTCATCAGCAGAGAGGCCTTACAGCATACACTGGTTAACCACCACCGCATCAGAGGCGCTGATATCAGTCATTTGTAACCATCCTTCGCCATTCACATCTATCCATTGCACACACTTTTGCATCCCTTAAATTAAACGACCGCACATTTAGAGCCCGTTTCAGCCCATCCATCCAACCATATTCGGGCTTTTCTTTCATTCTATTTCCCACCACTTCTCTACTACATATTCTTTTATTTCAACTGCCTTTATCCATTCTTTCCATATATCCAAACCATATCAGAACATTTTGATCAACCCCCTCACAAAGCTCATTCACCACACCAGTTCTTCTCCTTACTTCCTCATTCCTTAACCTATCCAGTCATGTTACTCCACACATACTATGCAAACATCTAATTTCAAATACATTTCACCGATTGTGCTCATTCACTCTCAAAGTCCATGCTTCTTACCACCACATACAATTCTCGCTTTTCATCCATTGGCAGATCTCTATATTTGAACACCCATTGCCTAATAGTCAAGTCAAGGCAAGTCATTTTTATTTGTATAGCCCTAAATCACGAAGAGTCTCAAAGGGCTTCACAGATTATTACACTATATTACACAGACTATTTTTCAGCCGACGAGAAGAGTAGGTTATTCATATGCTATGGAGTAGAAGTGAGTTTTAAGCTTAGATTTAAACATTTCCACTGAGGTTGCAGATCGGATCTCAGGGGGAAGAGCATTCCAAAGCACCGGTGGAGAACGCTCTCGAACCAGCAGAACACTTCTTTGCTCTTGGGATCACCAGAAGACCGGCACTCTCAGATCGTAGGCTTCGGACCGGGACATAGGGGGAAATCAGATCTGAAAGATAAGAGGGAGCATGTCCATGTATTATTTTGTATAATACTAAGAGAACCTTGAAATCACATCTAAGGCTAACTGGGAGCCAATGCATGTCAGCCAAAATCAGTGTTATGTGATCGTACTTTTTTGTCCTAGTTAAAAGCCTCGCTGCGGCATTTTGTACCAGCTGAAGAGACTTGATTCTAGACTTCGGGAGACCACAGAGTAGTGCATTACAGTAATCGAGACGGGAGGTAACAAACACATGAGTTATAATTTCCGCATCCGACTGAGACAGTATTGAACGGATTTTAGCAATGTTATGAAGATGGAAGAAAGCAGTTCTAGTAATTTTCTTTACATGCGTTTCAAAGGATATATCAGGGTCAAATATGACACCTAAATTTTTAACTGAGTCACTCTGTGTGATGTGACATTTGTCAATGTTCACAGCAGTTTTTGAGAATAAGTCACAGCATTTAGATGGACCAATGACTAACATTTCGGTCTTTTCAGAGTTAAGACGCAAGAAATTGAGTGACATCCACTCTTTTATCTCAATGAGGCAGGCCTCGAAATTTCCACAGTTTAGTGTGGGAGATTCCTCCAACGGAAGATATAGTTGAGTGTCGTCTGCAAAGCAGTGGAAACTGATATTATACTTGTAAATAATATCACCTAATGGAAGCATGTAAATGCTGAAAAGAAGGGGGCCAAGCACTGAACCCTGCGGAACACCACAGGTAACATTAAAGGGCTCAGATGTCATTTCGCCATATTTAACACAGTGCGTCCTATCTGAGAGGTAGGATCTGAACCACGAGAGGACGGTTCCTGAGAGACCAATCCATTTTTCCAACCGTTCTAGTAGGAAATTGTGGTGCACTGTGTCAAAAGCAGCACTAAGATCCAGCAGCAGCAAAAGTGATGAAGCGCCAGAATCCATTGCCAGTAGGAGATCATTTGTTACCTTGATCAGAGCTGTCTCAGTAGAGTGGTTAGCCCTGAATCCTGATTGCATAGATTCAAAAAGGTTATTTTCGGATATGAAATCATTCAGCTGCTGTGCCACTACTTTTTCAAGTACTTTAGAAAGGAAAGGTAGGTTTGACACAAGATTTCTGGATCAAGGTTGGGTCGTTTCAGTGTGGGTTTAATAACGGCGGACTTAAAAGCTCCTGGAACTACACCTGAGGAGAGTGATATGTTTTTAATATTTAGAACTGAAGGTCCAAGGACGCCAAAAAGACTTTTAATAAGTGAACCTGGGAGCGGGTCGAACTGGCAAGTTGTCGGTTTGGCCGCATTCATCACCTGTTTGAGATCATCAAGTGACAGTTCACTAAAACTGGACAATTTCCCTGGACAGCCACCCTGTCGTGCATCTGTAGATTTCAGCCCTTTAATATGTGTGGTATTAATAATGTCTTTAGCAATTTCTTCCTGTATGCATTGAATCTTCTTAGTAAAGAAGACCATTAAGTCATGAGCAGAGTGCGTCGAACTATCTGCGATAGTCTGTTGCCTTGTAAGCGATGCTACAGTGTCAAAAAGGACTTTGGGATTGTTCTTTTGAGACGCAATCACCCTCGAAAGTTAGGCCGATTTCGCAGAGGCAAGGGCCGCTTTATACTTTAACAAGCTGTCACACCAGGTTTGATGGAAAACCTCAAGCTTGGTAGCGCGCCATTTTCTTTCTAATTTCCTGCATTCTTGTTTAAGGTGTCTAGTTTCATCAGTAAACCAAGGCGTGCGTCTTTTAGGACGTGATTTAAGCTTTATGGGCGCTATTGAATCCAGGACACTAGTCAGGGTAGTATTGAACTCATTCATGAGTGAGTCAATCGAGCCATTGTATGAAGGAAAGGACGCAACTGCTCCAGGAAGGAGTTCAAAGAGCTCAGAAACTGTGCCAGTGCTTACATTGCGTCCGCTAAATCCTTCAGCTTTTTAAGCACTACATTTAGCTAGCACCTCAAATGTAACTAAATAATGATCCGAGATAACGGTAGTACACGGTAACACCATAATGTTTGAGGTTAAAACTCCTCGAGTCAGAACCAAGTCTAGCGTGTTTCCATCTTTATGTGTTGGCAAATCAACCAGTTGATTAAAACCAAATGCATCAATTAGAGACCTAAACGCAATAGTAAGTGAATTGAGTGGGGAGTTCATATGAATGTTAAAGTCCCCCATAATTATAATTTTGTCTGCATAGGTTACTAGTTCAGACAAAAGTTCAGCAAATTCGTCCAAGAAAGTTGTGTATGGCCCAGGTGCGCGATAGATAGTTATTAAATAAATTGACAATAGAGAGGACCGCATCACAAGAGCCTCAAACGCCTTGTAATTATTAGAGGTACGAGGATTAAATTTGAGGGGTTTTTCAGAAATGAGCGTGACACCGCCACCCTTTTTCAACGTGCGTGCTACATGGCTACTTGCGTAGTCTGGGGGTGAAGCATAATTTAGCGCTGAATACTCATCCGGGCGTAACCAAGTTTCACAAAGACCGATACAGTTAAGTTTATAATCACGAATAATATTATCAACAAGTAAAGCTTTAGGAGCAAGCGATCTAATATTTAAAAGACCAAATTTTAGCTTTGCTGAATCATTTGACTTAGCTGAAGTCTTTGTAGTCTTTGTAGAGATTGTCACAAGATGTCGTCGTTGAGTTTAAAGCATCGGTTGTCCGGCGAGGAATGAATGGTGGAATTAGTCACATCCTCGCGTCCTTCTTCCTCCTTCGACTTCACACGGCAACCACGCTTCTGTTTTCTGTCTTTACGGCGCCGTTGTCGTCGTTTATTAGGAGGAATAGTTGTCCACAAGGATGCCGGATCTCTTTGAAGTTCGCCCGGTATATCATAGGCGGTGTAAAAAGTGCCCGAAAAGTCGAAATTTAGACGCCCACCCAACCGAATAAGTTCGTCCCTACTGTAAGTATTTTTGGCCACGCATGTGTCCAAAAAAGAAAGCAAAAAAGACAAGAGAACGGCAATAAATAGAAGATTAGCTGGAGAGCAACTAGCCGCAGCATCCATGCGCGCCGCCATGGGGGGGTTGGAGCCCATCCCAGTTGTCTTTGGGCAGTAGACACCCTGTGCGGGTTGCCAGCCAGTTGCAGCTCGTTGTAGACTGCCAAAACCCCCCAGCTTCCTGTCACAAAGTCTAAAGCCAAACCAAACCCTACCCCATACCAGCAGGTGGCACTGTTGGACTCATCATTGCAGGACACTTACACAAAAACTATATAACGTATTTCAGCAGGAATTTCAATAAAACAAAAGTTATTATTACCTCCGTTACATTCATATATATATATATATATATATATATATATATATATATACCGTATTTTCCGCACTATAATTACTAAACTAATTACTACATTAATCACATTTAATTACATTAAACTAATAATAATAATAAATTATTTAAGTACCGTATTTTCCGCACTATGAAGCGCACCGGGTTATAGGGCGCACCCCCAAAAAATAGTTTTTGGTCCTATATTTTCCATACATAAGGCGCACCGGATTATAAGGCGCTACAATGGGAATGTCGACAAAACAGTCAGATAGTTCAGTCAAACTTATTACCCCCTTAACATTCCGAAAGCTTGCAAAGAAGCAAATACGTGTCTCAGACATGTACGGAAACAATGTTTCTCTGATGTCATCAATCACTCAAATGCATCGTTCCAAATATTATTCGGAAGGTTAAAGTCTTGGGATTCAAGAAATGCCAAACATTTCTTAGTTTCCATTTTATCTTTTGCTGGCAACTGTGTGGACAGCAAAGTAAGAACTTTATTGTGCAGGGAAACGGGGTTCCTTACAGTGCATATGACAATAAACACTTTGAATTGAATTTAGTTTAAAAATAGACTCATCACAGAAACATCAAGATCGTTCCAAAACAAGATACCGGGAAAATATAAAGCCGCGTAGCTCACGTTAGTTCTCTTGCAGCCATCACGTTCAATAATGATACAAAACCATGGTCTTCTTACAACCGTGAGTGTAGTAAATCCAGGAGAGTAAAATATTACAAATACAGAAGAGTAAAAAATGTTTTCTCTATGCCGTAGTGCAACCCAACGTGCAATTCACATTCATCTTTTTCGGCCAATGGCAGGCTTTGTTTCGCCCTTTTAGCCTATGCGAGCCTGTAAATGATAAAAAGGATCCGCCCCCTTTACCTCCGAATAACTTTAGCCAATAGTGACTGATTCAAATGATGATTGACACATTGGTTAGGAAATGAAACGCCTGTATATAAATCCCAGCATACACCGTGGACTACTTCGCCTTCAGGGGAAAATCTAGTCGGCGGCTGCTTGCCTTAGTTGCAAGACTTTGCGACTTAATATTGATCCATATATAAGGCGCACTGTATTATAAGGCGCATGGTCAGCTTTTGAAAAAAATAAAGGCTTTTAGGTGCGCCTTTTAGTGCGGAAAATACTGATATATATATATATATACCAGTATATATATATATATATATATATATATATATATATATATATATATATATATATATATATATATATATATATATATATATATATATATTATGGGCAGCAGGCGGCGCGGTGGTTAGCGCGTGTGCGGCACAGTTCTGATGTCATGGGTTCAAATCCAGCTACCAACCTTCCTTTGTGGAGTTAGCAGCTTCTCCCCATGCTTGCGTTGGTTTTCTCCGGCACTCGGGTTTCCTCCCACATTCCAAAAACATATATGTCAGGTGAATTGGCCGGTCCAAATTGTCCCTAGGTGTGAATGAGCGAGTGCGTTCTGTGTCCCTGTGTGCCCTGCGATTGGCTGGCAACCAGTTCAGGGTGTCCCCTGCCCACTGCCCGATGATTGCCGGGATGGGCTCCAGCACCCCCGCGACCCTACTGAGGATAAGCGGTGCAGCTGATGAGATGAGATGAGATATATATATATATATATATATATATATATATATATATATATATATATATATATATATATATATATATATATATATATATATATATATATATATATGTATATATATTTACAATGGACGAAACTTTATGTTCATCATTATTGTCCTAGTTTGAAAAAGTGCAAGTCAAGTCACATTTATTTTTATACAAAAATGTCTCAAAGGACTGCACAGGATTACAATGACACCATCGCCTGATCTTAAACCAACATGTGGGCAAGGAAAAACTCAAAACCTCAGCGTGAGGAAAAAAGAAACCTTGAGGAGGGGCCTCACAAGTGGTAATCCCTCTTACAGGATGACCAGGGTGGAATTGATTTAGCATTAGGTCACAGTACACAAACAGTAAACATCGATAAAAGAAAACACTAGGTAACATGTTGAAATTTGTGCGGAAAGTGCATGACAGCACAACGCCTCAAGCCTGTAAACTAGTCCAAAAAGTCCACAACAGGACGCGGCAGTAGCTCAGGAGGTAGAGCGATCGTTTTAGGATTAAGGGATCCCAGTTCGAATCCCGGCTTGTCCGTGTTACATGCCGAAGTGTCCTTGGGTAAGACACTGAAACCCCAATACCCCCAATAAGCAGGTTAGCGCCTTACATGGCTGCACAGATCACGGCCGCTATTGGGAAATGTGAAGCACCATGTAAAGCGCTTTGGGAAGTCATTGAATTGAATTGAATAGCGCTATATAAATGCAGATCATTTCATTCATTTCAACAGCAACGACGCATATCTACCGGCTGGTCGATGCAGGCGTTGACATGCTTCAGGTCAGACGCTGATCCACTGACTCATCTCAAATCGCCCTTCTGCTTCGTATCAAAAGAAGCCAGGCAGTCGGAAAAAGACAGGACATTACAAAATATGAGGTGGGCATCAAATCATAAGTTTTTGAATAGAAATGTGTCTTAAGTCTAGATTTAAAAACTTCCACTGAGGTTACAGATCTAATCTCCGGAGACAGGGCATTCCACAGCACCGGGGCCCGGATGGAGAACGCTCTCGAGCCGGCGGACATCTTGGCTCTCAGAGTCACAAGTAGACCGGCATTTTTAAAGCGGAGGCTTCGTGCAGGAAGATAGGGGGAAATCAAATCTGAGAGATAAGAGGGCGCAAGTCCATGCAAACATTTGTATGTTAGTAAGAGAACCTAAAGTCACATCTGAAATGGACTTTGAGCCAGTGCAAGTTGGCCAATACAGGAGTAATATGCTCAAACTTTTTTGTCTTAGAGTGTTTAGAGGTCAGAGTGCCGTAATTAACACATTGCGTCCTGTCTGACAGATAGGACCTAACCACCAGAGTACAATTCCTGAGATACCGATGCATTCCAGATGAACAAGTAATATGTTGTGGTCAACAGTATCAAAAGCAGCACAGAGATCCAGCAGCAGTAACATTGACGAGGCACCGGAATCTATTGCTAAGAGGAGATCATTGGTTAGGCAGCACGGCGGCGCAGTGGTTAGTGAGTGTGAGTCACAGTTCCGAGGTCGTGAGATCAAACCTTCTGTGTGGAGTTTGCCTGTTCTCCCCGTGCTTACGTGGGTTTCCTACAGGCACTCAGGTTTCCTCCCACACTCCAAAAACATGAATGTCAGGTTAATTGGCCGGTCCAAATTGTCCCGAGGTATGAATGAGCAATTGAGTTGTCTCTGTCTGCCTTGCGACTGGCTGGCAACCAGTTCAGGGTGTCCCCCGCCCACTGCCCGAAGATAGCTGGGATGGGCTCCAGCACCCCTGCGACTCTCCTGAGGATGAGCGGTGCAGAAAATGGATGGATGGATCATTGGTCCCAGTAGAGTGACTGGACAGTTTCAAAGAGATTATTTTCCGACACAGTCATTTAGCTGCTGTTTTTTGAAAAAAATGGCAGATTTGACACTGGCCTATAATTACCTAGGCTTTCCAAGTCAAGGTTAGGTCCCTTAAGCGTGGGTTTAATGATGGCAGACTTAAAGGCTACAGGAACAATACCCGAGGATAGCGATATATTAATAATATTTAAAACTGAAGGTCCTAATATCCCAAACAGATCTTTCACCAGTAAAGCTTGAAATGGATTAAGCCAGCAAGTAGTTTGTTGGCGTTACTGATCATCTGTGTAAGACTATCAAATCATTGAAACTGTACAACATTTCTGAACAGCCGCCGACACGGTTCTTACCTAACACCTACACATCTTTGAGACAGGACGGGGTTGCAGAGCATTCATTAGATTTCATTCCGAATGAGTTGAATCTTTTTATTGAAAAATACCATTAAGTCATTCGCAGAATAAGTAGAACTATTTGGGTTAAGTTGCTGTCTGGTAAGTTTCGCCATTGTATCGAGCAAAAAATTCGGATTAGTTATATGGATAACAATAATCTTAGAGAAAAACGATGCTTTAGCTGAGGCAAGAGCTACTTTACATTCCAGCAAGCTGTCACATCAGGCCAGTCGGAACACCTCCAGCTTTGTAGTGCGCCATTTTTGTTCAAGTTTCCTACAACCTTGTTTGAGTGACCTGTTTTTTTTTCAGTAAACCAAGGTGTATGCTTCTTAGGTCGAAATTTATGCTGTAGGGGCGCCACAGAATGAAGAACATTAATCAAAGCAGTATTATAGTCGTTCTTAAGTGAGTCAAAAGACCCGATGTACGAAGGGAAAGCCGCAGTTACCGCAGGTAATAGTTCTTTTAATGCTAATGCCGTTACAGGGCGGATATACGACTTCTAAAGCCTAAATTTTCCTTATCACAGTAAACATTAAACAGAACCTCACACTTAACAAAATAGTGATCAGAGATGGCATTGGGGTACGGTAACACTGTAACATTTGAGGCGACTACACCCCGGGTCAGAACAAGATCAAAAGTATTCCCATATTTAAGAGTGGGCACATCAACTATTTGCTTAGTACCAAATGTATCAATCATTGACTTAAAAGCAATCGCAGGTGAATTTGATTGGGAGTTCATGTGAACATTAAAATCACGAATAATTACAACATTGGGCAGCACGGCGGCGCAGTGGTTAGCGCATGTGCAGCACAGTTCTGAGGACGTGAGATCAATAAGTTACTAAGTTACTACATAAGTTACTAAGTCTGTCAACAGTTCAGAAAATTCATCCAAAAATTCTGAATATGGTCCAGGTGAGCGATACACAACTACATAAATTGGTGTTGACATTAAGGACTTCATAACAAGTGCTTCAAACGTTTTAAAAACAGTAGAGGTACCGGGAGTATTTTTCAACATACTTTCCGATATAAGCGCACCACCGCCACCTTTTTTGCATGGTCGTGCCAAGTGCAAACACAAAGTTAGGGGGAGAAGCGTCATTTAGCACTACAAACTCATTTGGTTTCATAAAGGCTAAAAGGTTAAGATTTTTATCATTAATAAGGTAATTGACAAGTAAAGATTTGGAAACTAGTGAGCTTATTTTAAGAAGGCCAAGCTTCAGCACTGTGGACCGAGCTGAACCGTTTCCCGAATTTTGAACCTTAAAGGTAACCTCCACAAGATTATACTGCCAGTCCCGGGTCTTGTGCCTTGCATGGTGGCAGATTTGGCCCGAATTCTATACCACAGGAATATTTTTGTCAGGTGGAGTAAGAGGATGACTAGCGGTAGAAAAAAATGTTATTTCTTCTCCCTCCTCACCTAACAAGTGTTGGGATGTAACTATCAAAATGTACCGTTTACCAAATTGTTCGAATTAGTTATCTGACTCCATCAACCAAACATGGCCTACATTCATCCAACAATTATGCACGCTCGTTAATGAGAGAGAAAATGATCAGGAACCGGCGATTCCACACGGGGGTGGGTTGTTTAATATTCTTAACAGCAGAACTAAGTGTGCCCAACAGGAGACGACCCCCATTCGAGTTTCCCGTGATCATTTATACATTTCAACAAAAAAAAACAAAGACATCCTACTATTCCCCTATTGGCTATGTGTCATCTGCAGCTAACTTTAGCTTTCTCTTATTGGTTATCTTCTTCCCGCATGATGGCGTGTCGGCTCCTCCCATGTTGCGTGCCAAAGGAACCGCCGGGGCTCCACAATCTCACACACCGGCTCCCCGCTGTCTGTTATCAGAAGTATGTCTCGTCCTGTAAACAACATCTGCCACCACTTATGCATTACACACAGCCTGCCCTGACCTTTTATTGTACATTGAATTAAAGCACAGTCAGAAAATATCTTTATTACATTAAACAGAATACATACAATAACTTGTAGTCAATCGTATAAAATCCTTTATAGTCAAATGTATAAAATCCTCTACAAGGGAGAATCAGAGGTAAGAAGCACAGAAGATGTTATAGAAAAGTACAGAACAGGGTGTGTGGTGCAGGCAATGGAACACTCTAAACTACAAAAACTATGTGAATTGCATGAACCTAGCATAGCGCTAGTTAGCTCTAGCAATACAGACTCCATACTCGTGGTTACAGAATCACTAATCAATCACCTGTGACCTGGCCTGCATTAGTGTACCCTGTCATGGAAGGCTTAAACAGTACTTTATATTTTTAGAAAGAGTGAAAGCCCCTTCCCAGTTAGAGTGAAGGACGTCTCTCCTCAGCAGGTCCGGTCGACCCCAGAAAACAGGCCAGTTATTCACATACCTAAATCCCTGCTGACTACAGAAACTTGCCAGCCACCGGTTTAGCGAGACTAGTCTGCTAAACCTCTCATCATTACCCCCTGCAGGCAAGGGGCCAGAGACAATTACTTGATGCCGACTCCTAATGTCAATGGATTCTGGCGCTTCATCACTTTTGCTGCTGCTGGATCTTAGTGCTGCTTTTGACACAGTGCGCCACAATATCCTACTAGAACGGTTGGAAAAATGGATTGGTCTCTCAGGAGCCGTCCTCTCGTGGTTCAAATCCTACCTCTCAGATAGGACGCACTGTGTTAAATATGGTGAAACGACATCTGAGCCCTTTAATGTTACCTGCGGTGTTCCGCAGGGTTCAGTGCTCGGCCCCCTACTTTTCAACATTTACATGCTTCCATTAGGTGATATTATTCGCAAGTACAATATCAGCTTCCACTGCTACGCAGACGACACTCAACTATATCTTCCGTTGGAGGAATCTTCCACACTAAACTGTGGAAATTTGGAGGCCTGTCTCACTGAGATAAAAGAGTGGATGTCACTCAATTTCTTGCGTCTTAACTCTGAAAAGACCGAAATGTTAGTCATTGGTCCTTCTAAATGCCGGGACTTATTCTCAAAAACTGCTGTGAACATTGACAAATGTCACATCACACAGAGTGACTCAGTTAAAAATTTAGGTGTCATATTTGACCCTGATCTATCCTTTGAGATGCATGTAAAGCAAATTACTAGAACTGCCTTCTTCCATCTTTGCAACATTGCTAAAATCCGTTCAATACTGTCTCAGTCTGATGCGGAAACAATAATTCATGCATTTGTTACCTCCCGTCTCGATTACTGCAATGCACTACTCTCCGGTCTCCCAAAGTCCAGAATCAAGTCTCTTCAGCTAGTACAAAATGCCGCAGCGAGGCTTTTAACTAGGACAAAAAAGTACGATCACATAACACCGATTTTGGCTAACCTGCATTGGCTCCCAGTTAGCCAAAGATGTGACTTCAAAGTTCTCTTAGTATTGTACAAAATCATACATGGACTTGCTCCCTCTTATCTTTCAAATCTGATCTGCCACTATGTCCCAGTCCGAAGCCTACGATCTGAGAGTGCTGGTCTTCTGATGATCCCGAGAGCAAAGAAGTCTTCTGCTGGTTCGAGAGCGTTCTCCATCCGGGCACTGGTGCTGTGGAATGCTCTTCCCCCTGAGATTCGATCTGCAACCTCAGTGGAAATGTTTAAATCTAAACTTAAAACTCACTTCTACTCCATTGCATACGAATAACCTACTCCTCTTGTCGGTTGAAAATAGTTTGTGTAATATAGTGTAACAATCTGTGAAGCCCTTTGAGACTCTTCGTGATTTAGGGCTATACAAATAAAAATGACTTGACTTGACTTGACTCATCTTTCTGGCGAGATTACAGGTCCTAGCAATATTTTTCTTTGTAATCTCAGATTGCCTCATTTTAGTAACATTAGAGCCGTCATGAATGACTATATCGGTGTAGCTAGCCCTGTCCTGGTGTCTAGGTTTTCATGTCAGCTCCCTCAAATTAGCCTCAATGTTGGGTGCTCTGGCCCCAGAAATACACATAACCATGGCTGGGGTACTAAGCTTTATGTTCCCTATAACTTGGGTGTGGGGGCCAGTAGACCGGGGTGGATGGGACTAGCTAGGGGGCTGAACTTATTATGTGTCTGGATTGGCTCACCGCGGTTAGCGACTCAATTGCACAAGGGACCAAAATTCAAAACACACTTAAGGTCGCGGGCCAACCAGAATAAACATTTATTGAACACACTTAAACTGAATGTTTTTGGAACATAAATATGAATAAAAACAGACAAGAATATTTAATTCAAACCTTAAATCACTTATACAGTAACTACTATTTTGCTCTAAATAAAAATATCTTGTTAAATTATACAACTTGGAACTTAACTTAAACAACTTAACATTAAAATAACATTCAAAATTCTTTGCTCCTATGTCAGTATATATTAACCTAGTTATTACTCAAGATCGGTTAAACTCATTTTGACCCTTTTTATTCATACATATTGGTTTCAAAATCAGATGCAAGCAGTTATTTTGTAAAAACGTCACAACATTCTGCAAACAGGGAGCCTGATACGCTTAGCTTTGGCGCAGACGTCGTAGGGCGAGAGATGGGAGGGAGTGCTTGCACTTTTTGCTTAGCTCCACCCATCCCTCCCACTCACCCAATCAAATAACTTTAAGTTCTCTTCCGGTGTTTTGGCGTATTTACAATTTGTTCTGTGTATTCATCAAAAAGTATCTGAACACTGAACTCAGATTATATAGTGAGCTTTTATATAAAGGATTCTTCAGCGTTGTACAGCCAAAACGAGTTTTTTTTGTGTGACACCTTGACTGTAAATTGTAGTGAAAACGTGCCCAATATATTCTGCGAAGTACCATTTTGTGTTTCAGCTCTGGTTTGGCTTTGCGTGTATCTGAACAGTATCAATGGTTCAAGTTTTGAACGAGATGGAGAAAAATTGCATGCAATTAAATTTGTCTCTATGCCATAGGTACTCATAGAAAGAGCCATATATGGCTCGCGAGCCATAGGTTCCCAACCCCTGGTATATACGTCATATATGAAGGAATAGGTACAGTGACTAAAACGTCAGAATATGATGTCCAGGGATGAGACGGCGTTGCTCATATTGACGGGCCATTGATAACAATAATGTAAAATGGGCTTGCGCGCCGGATATGATTACACGGCGGGCCGGATGTGGCCCGCGGGCCGGGAGTTTGACACTTGTGCTCTAGAAGGATTACTTGCCTACGGAGGTGGGAGCAACCTTTACAACAACCCATACTTACTTGTGAGCAGTCAGAAGCCAAGCGGCGTCTTAGCAGCCGGGGCAGGGGTTGCTCCTTCACCGGCGATCTGCAGCAGCGCGATGATAAACAATTGCGCACGGCACTAACCTTACGCCAGCTGTTCAAGATGAAAAATCTCAGTCCAGAGTTCTGCACAAGTCTGTTTTATCTCCGAGCCGTATGTACTCATGATCAGACCCATTTATGGCTTGTGAGCCATAGGTTTCTGACCCTCTGCGTTAGCCCAGGTGTTGGCAATTCCTTCTTGTCATTATAATCTGCTGGAAGTTTCTGCGATCCCGAAAGCCTGGTCTAGATGAAAAAAATTGCACCGCTTCATGAAACGAAAGCATCAAGACAATAATAATTTTTAATTTGCTAAACACGTGACTGCATTATCATTTATGAGGACTAACGCAACCAATGCATTATGGGTGACATTACGTGTCTTCTTCCGTTTGTGGGAAACCTGTGGCGTTCACATGGGAATAGACACAAAAGTCACATGAGCTCGCATACATGTTGCCTTTAGTCGTATTTCACCCAAAAAGTCTAGACTCGACCAAGGTGCGAATCTGTGACCTCCCATTCTCAGGTGTGGGCGCCGAACCCCAATCTAACTCATTATTTTATTCTGTAGTTACAGCACCGTTAACATCAGTGACAGTCAAAAGCGGTGATTTACTTTGATTAAAGCGGTTTTGCACTTTCTCCAAGTTAATCACCTCACGTCTTTTTCGATCATTTTACAATTCAAAATAGTAATTTCCCTATTCGAGAATAGCGATTACAAATATCGTAGTTTCCTCGGTTTTCCCGCAAAAAATTAAAATCCGTTAAGTAGAGTCGCACGATTTTAAAAGCCCACAAAGGGTTAAACGTACTTTGAGATGACGTCACGTGAGAGTATACGACTGTCACAAAAAAAACTTTTATAGATCTACAAATAACAACACACAACACATAACAGTTGAATTAATGCTTTAATTTTAATTACACAAAATTAAAATGAAATTAGAGTGCATTTGTCAAAAGCACACGTAGCTTGAGTGAACAGACCCCTCTTACTTCAAAACACAGGCCCTGTCCAATCTTTTGTGTACAGGGTCAACAGCGGAGGCTTCAGACAGTTGTTGGCCTAGCCATTAGCAGTAGACTAGACCAGAAGAACCGCTCTTGTCTTCTCCCAGATGCTGCTTGAGTCGCTTCTGGAACCCGATAATAATCCTGATAGCATTTGATGGTGATCAGCATTTCTTTGCCTCCTTCGGTCTTTCCTTCGAGTCGGATTTAGTTGACGAATTTCTTTTCGATGTAATGACCTGTTAAAAGCTAGTTGCGCGTCGAGATATTTTGATTCGAAGATGTAGACTGCGCTTGCCCACCTCTGCTGTTTGAATGACAGCATACACGAGCCTATCATGGCCTGCGCGGCCTTAACTGTAACGTCATCCTATTGTGTCCGTGATAGACAGTTACACCTGCCTAAAACAGGTGCCCTCAGAGCGCTCTGTAAGATACAATAATATCAATGACAACAAAGGCAAAATCACTTCATTTAAAATACTGCCAATTGGTGAACCACCAATAACAGAAGTTGCGAGAGGTCTCTGTATTTTTAGTTGAAGCAGATATCAGTTTAACATGCTGTGCATGATTTATGATGTTTCGTTATGTTAAGTCATATTCACACGTTTTGTTGTAAAGTGCAGAAAGATAAAGGCGAGTAATGGCTGAGTCGCAACGCACTATGAGCCAGGTATCGGAAGTGATCGAGGGGAGCAGGCTCCCTGACGATCAACAGCTGTTTCCCTTCAAACAACCTTTTTTCTCTGATGATTGGACAATATACATTTTGGGGTGATTGTGTGTTGTTGACGTTAAATTTGTTGAGCATAGAAAAGCTTAAAATCGTTTGCATCTTTTTTGGGGTTTTTTATAAAAAATTTTTTTCCTGTTTTTCGGTGGTAATGTGTTTATATAAAAATGTAAGGTTTATTCTTTTTTCTTCTTTTATCTCTTTTCCTTTTGTTATTGTATTTTTTCTTTTTTTTCCATTTGTTTCCTTTTAACCTATTAAATTCATTTTTATTGTTTAGTAGTTTTATTATATTGTTTATTTTTGTTGCACTTCAAGTGTATGATAAATATGTTGGTGGTGAGGGTCTCTAACACAGCTAACTGTTTGTTCTTCTCTATTCAACTGACTCGAATACTTCGAAAAAACATGCATGTTTTTGGAATGTGGGAGGAAACCGGAGTGCCTGGAGGAAACCCACACAAGAACATGGAGAACATGCATACTCCACACAGGAGGTTCGATCTCATGACCTCAGAACTGTGCCGCCAATGTTCCCTCTAATTCTCCACGGGTCTGAGCGTTCACACAAAGTCGGTGAGCAACACTTGAAACAACAGTGAGCCACCATAATCCCAAGTGTGGCAAGATAATTAATTATTAAACATGTCCAAAACTTGACATCAAGTTACATTTTGCCGGCAATGCAAAATTATTTTTCACTTTTGAATGAATTGACTCATCTACTATTGCAAAGGTTGTACGGCCTACAAACGTCGTTTGTTCTCACAATTATTTCACAATATATCCATTTCTTTTTATTTCCTGATATATTTTGTCGCATAATATTAACATTTTTGGGGGCTTATTTAGTCAGTTGTAAGATACAGAACTGTACTTAATCACATTTTTTAGTGGAAGTACAATGTTGGCAACAAGATTCACTTGATATAATTGGAAATTATTTGAATGCAACACAAACTTTTTATTCTTTTTTTAGGTGTTTTTTTCTACTTTTTAAAAAAAATTAAAAAGAATCTCATTGTGTTTATTTTTTCCGAGCTGTTACTTTTTTCTTTTTGTTCTCTATTTACTTTTTTTCCTACATTTCTTTCTTTTCCTTTTTCTGGCGTTTTTTAATAAATTTTTCCTTCTTTTTTTCTCTTTCTTTTGTTTCTTTTTTTCTCAGCTTTTCACTACTTTTTCATTGTGGTATTTTTTTCTTTTTTGTTCTATTCCCCCCTTCCTTTAAGTCATTTTGTGCATAATTTTACTTAATATTTGGTTATGTAGGGATTAAAGAAGCAAAACCAACCTGAAGAGCCGTTTAGGACCCGAAAGAGCCGGTTCCTTTTTAGTGAGCCGAGCCGAAGAAGCCGGTTCTCGACATACTCTACTAACTTTACTCAACTTCGCTCGACTTCAAAATACTGCGTTTAGGACACAACGTCAGGTGAACCCGTGTATTTTTACCTTCATGCACTGTAACTTTGACTTAAGTCGCTTCTAAATAAGTAATTTTGAGCCCTCAATTTTGTGCGCTGGCTAGATTTTCTTGTGCGCTGAGAATGTGCGAGCAGTGCGCAATTGCGCACGTGCGCAGCCTAGAGGGAACACTGTGTGCCGCACACGCGCTAACCACTGTGGCGCCGTGCTGCCCCATTCATTAAATCGTTTCCCAAAATATTTGCCCGTTAGCTGATCCAACCTGGGAATAGTTTTTCTTTTGCCTGTAGGATGATGTATCTAAATACTAATTACATCCATCCATTATCTGCACCGCTTATCCTCAGTCAGGTCGCAGGCTATTGGAGCCCATCCCAGCTTTCCTTGGGCAGTGGGCAGGGGACACCCTGAACTGGTTGCCAGCCAGTTGCAGGGCACACAGGGACAGACAACTCACTTGCTCATTCACACATAGGGACAATTTGGACCGGCCAATTAACCTGACATGCATGTTTTTGGAATGTAGGAGGAAACTGTAGTGCCCGGAGGAAACCCATGCAAGCATAGGAAGAACATGTAAATTTCGCACAGGAAGCTGGATTTGAGCCTATCACCTCAGAACTGTGCCGCGGACGCGCTCACCACTCAGCGGCCATGCAGCCTGACATACAACCACTTATTTTTAAAGTAATCCATATATATTTCACTGGCAACTAGTTAATTTTACTGTAGAGTAATTCAGTTACTAACATAGTTACTTTTTAGAAGAAGTAAAGAGTAACTATAACCAATTACTTTTTTAAAGTAACATGCCCAACACTGATCATGTCAAAATTGATTTCAGACAATTAATCCCCTACTGAGGATAAGCGGTGCAGCTAATGAGATGAGAAGAAATGAAAGATTTTTAACATCAATTGAACACATTCAAAATTTCATTATATTATATTCTAACAATTTGAGGTTCTATCTACACTTCTAACAGCAATTAAATACATTCACAATTTCATTATATCATATTCTAACAATATGAGGTTTGAACAATTTTTATCGACACTTTTAACAGCAGTTAACCAATGTGTAAAGGGCAATACTATTGTGGAGGGCACAGCTCTGTCTTCTCAAGTGGAATTTCTTCCCACGCTCCCAAGCAGCATCCTCCGGTCCTCTACCCGGGATGCTCAGATGGGTCCTCTCTCTTCTTGCTTCTACTTTCCACAACCACCTGAATAGCCAGGCCGTTGCTGCCGGGACCCCCACAGTGGAGCTCCGGTTCCCTCCTCCGGGTGGGTGCAGACGACTCTTCTTTATGGCTGGGTCCTAGGCTTGCCGCTCACAGATAGTATGGTATATGGAGCCATTCGGAGTACAGCCATGGGGGGGATCTGTCTGCACCTCCTTACCAGCAGGTTTCTGGAGGTCTAGATGGTGTCTTTGATGGCGGCGAGAGTGAGCCAGTCCTTGGCAAAGTCGTTCTGTGACCTTTTCAACCGACTTACCCCGTAAAGCACGTACTGTGTGTCAGGGACCTCCCCTGCTGGCAAGTCCGGGAATTTTCCTAGGTGGCCGGCTATTGCCCACAGGTCCTCGGCAGCGCTGCACTCCCAAAAAAGGTGCCTCACCAACTTCTGGGCGCCACAGCCAGGTCGAGAGGGCAGGTCGAAATCACTGACATTCCTCGGTAGTGCATGACGGCTCTGACTGGGAGAACCTCATGAGCCACCATCCATGACAGGTCCCGTAGTCTGTTTATCCAAAACTTTTATTATATTTGGACAAATCTTACAAAACATACATTTCATTTTATGTGCAACAAAATCTTTATCCCACAATAAAATCAAAAGTATAAATCCACTTTTCAAAATGTTTTCAAAATAATTCTTTTTTTGGGGGTAAAATCTTTGAATATATAAACGTTCCCAATATGAAAATTATGTAATATGTTTGAGAATCTTCCCCTTGTGTAGAGTTAAGAATGCCATTATTATTACTTTTCTTTCCTTTTTATCTATGTTATTTACCGTAAAATCCAGACCACAAAGCGCACCTGATTATAAGCCGCACCCACCACTTTTTAAAGTGATTTTTCACTTTTGTGCTTACACAAGCCGCACCTGTGTACAAGCTGCGTGCGCCCGCATTAAAACTTGTGACACAATCACAAGTTTAACCCAGACCAGGCTGTAAGTTCCACGATTGTAACTAAATATAGTACACAATCCTAGGACCACAGTCAGCATCATCAGTGTAAAATGATACCCGTAATTAACGTATGATGCAGAATTGTAAAGTCCGGGTCCCGTTGAAAGTAATGCAAGGAAACAAAATGTATATTTCTAAAGTTAAGGGTGGAAAAAATATATAACCACTATTGTCCGCTGCAACAACAGACAGATCTACCGGTAACTCAGCTTTACCCCACTTCCCATCAGCCCGCGTTTGCTTCGCCGCTTCTTTTTGATTCGCCCGTAGAACACATAACAGAACAAATCTCTAAAATAAATACATTACAAAAATATACAGTTGCAAATACACATTATACATGGTTACACATATTTACGAAGAAAGACGGTACACCGAGAGAGTTTTCAAAGCTTCAATAATAATAATAATATAACTTTCATCCCAAACCGTGCCTTTGAAAGGTACACACACGCTAGTAGGATCACGCTCGCAATGCATCAAACGTGCCTGTCAAAAAAATGCATCCCGTAATTGTGAAATTTACGGTAGATCGTCCTCAACTTCCTCCTCATAACCATCGCCATCAAGGGCGTCTTCCTCATTATCGGAACGTACCTTTACTTAACAGACAATGTATGCATAAACTTAGAGGTTGCAGTCTTTCTTGGCGCATGTATTCTATTGGTCTTAATCTTACCTTTTATACTCCAGCGCCGCTGGCGGCCATTAGAAAAATTACATACATTGGCCGCTTCACTGAATAAGCCGCAGGGCTGAACATTTAGGAAAAAAGTAGCGGCTTATAGTCCGGAATTTAAGGTACTTATTTTCTCATGTTTTTCTCTGTACTTTTGCAGCACTTGCGGTTCCCTTGAAAATGGTTAACTTTGTTTCATGATGAAACAGTCAAACACAACAACGTTGAAACTTTCATGCCAATTTTGTTTCAAATGATCCAAAGTTCGATTAAAAATTGTTTTAAAAAATGTAAGATAACTTTTTTATAAAATCGGTATTGGTACTACAACTCATTACAAGTTTGATAAATATCACCCTGGCTACTTTGGCAAGGTTGGTATGAGACATTACCATCTGAAGAGAAACACCACCTTCTGCCCAACCATCAATTTGGACAAGCTGTGGACGTTGGTGAAAGAAGAGACAATGGTCAACTTTTTTCATTTGAGGTAAATGATTGTTAAATGGCCACCAGAAAGCAGCTGATACTTATATCAACTACTATTAACAGCTCAGATTTCTTAAACACAGAGGCAGCAAATTCAGCCGAGAGGAATTGAGGCCCGTTGTCCGTGGTAATAGTGTCTGGTACACCAAAGTGGGCAAAAAAAGAGGAAAGGAAGTTGATGACTTGGTGTGTGGGAACTGACCTGACAAGAAAGACATCCAGGTCACTTGGAGTGGAGGTCGTAGGCCAACAGCAACTGCTGCAGGACAAGGAACGCAACCTCCACGTGGTGTCCGGTGGACGGCCTCATGGCCGACGAATGCGTCTCCCACCCGCTACACGAACGCTTCGGTACAAGTTACCCAAAGCTGACCTCATCCGCTTTCGGAGCGGCCAATTCGCGGAACTCGTAACACAACCGAAGCGTTCCATGTCGTTCCTAAAGATCATCTTTAGACGACTTGAAGCGATCTAACAACAACAACAACAGCAACTGCTGGTGATGGGGCGTGCCGTGGAGCTCCCCATAGATGTCCACCTGGATTTGGGACCAAAGCATTCAAATAAAATAGATTCATAAAAATGTTCAGAAATTATTGATGATGGTTTAAGAAGAGGTTTTTATGCAGGATGGAGGAATTAACAAAAAAAGACAAACTAACAAGAGTCAATTTTCAATGGCAAATAAAGTCAGTAAAACAACAAATGTGCACTTTTGTGTGTAAGTTGCCTGTCTGCAATGTGAATAGTGGATACAGTGGTAAGAAAGGCAGATAAATGGGAAATAATTTAGCTTGATTTACCGTCTAACCAAGATCATAGGGGAGCTTGAAAACAAAACACTACAAAATGGAATGGGTCTGTCTGCCAAGCACCAGGCACCATGCAGTCAACTTTTTATCTTTCACTCACAGGAAAAGCAATCTTGGAATGAAAAACAATTTCATGGAAAAAAACATTATCACATTAACACTTGCAGTATATGTGGCTTAGCATGACGGCCCATCCAGTTTAAATATAGGTTCCCTCCCTGCTTATACTGTAGACCAGGGCCACTGCCAGATTTGAGTCTCAGGGGCATATCAAATGCACAGAGGGGTACAACTATTTTTACCCCCAACATTTTTTTGCACAGCTCTGTTTCTAGTGTTTTTCAGGGATGTGTTTCATGATGGGCTTAATTTAAATGTGTAGTTTTTTCTTGCATATTGTACTTTATTTGTGGTTGCACTGAAAAGTCAATATTGTTGATCGACAATTTGTTGTGCCATGGAGGGATTCCAGTTAAAAGAAATATAAATATAAATTCAGTAGAATAAAAGATTTTCCAAAAACGTATCCATTTTTTTTTTGCAAAATATTACACTATTATTAATAATATACTGCAGAAAGGAACCCCCAAAACTTGTTTTTTAAAATTATTTTTCATTTCTTTTTTACTTTCTTTTCTTTCCCGCCTAGCTTTTTACCCTCTTACGCATTATTTTCTTATTTTATTCAATTTTCTCGCTTTTTTCTTTTTTATTATTTTTCCTGCTTGCTTTCTACTTCTTTTTTCTCTTTCCTTTCATTACTCTTATTATTTTGCTCCGCTTTCCCTAACCTTTTACATCTTTTTTTGTTTTACTCCTCTATTTTTCTACCCTTTTTTCTTTAATATTTGTTTTTTTCTACTTGTTTATTTTTTTTCTAACGTTTTGTTTTTTTCTTCCTTCTTCCTCTTTTGAATTATTTGTCTGATTTTTCTTCTCATTTTTCTCTTTGTCTTTGTTTCTTTTATTCTTTTGTTTCTTTTTTCATAGCTTTATAATTCTGTTTTCTTCCTTTTTTTCTTGAGTTTTTCTTTTTAAAAACATTTTTTCCTGCTTGCTTTCTTGTTTTTTTCTTTCTTTTTCTCTTATTCTTTTGTTTCTTTTTGCTAGATCTTACCTTGTTTTTTGTTCCTTTATCCTTCTTTTTCTCCGCTTCTTTCCATTTTGTTTTATTTATTCCTGCTTGTTTCATTGTTTCTTTTTTAATTTTTTTTAAATCATTTTTGTTTTTTTTTCAGATGGCTCTCACCACTCCATCCAATTTTCTTTGGGTAGGCAGAGCGTGTTTGTGGGTGGGCACTTCCCACCCCTGGTAACGCCCCTCTTATAGACACCAGCTCACACACCCTCTGTACAGAAAATCGCCAACTTAGTTCAAATATGCTGATTTAAAGAGCTAATGTCAACTTAGTCAACAATAATAATAGGAGACTTTAGCTTAAGGAACTTGTTCTTTAAAAAAATCCACCTCTTAAATGAAATTATTGTGCAGTTTAAAGCAGAGATAGTAGAATATATTCACATTTTTGGGGGGCATAGTCATACCTAAGACTTACAACATTGGTACCCGTTGCCTTCCTGCTTGGTGCTCAGCATTAGGGGATGAAATTGGGGGTTTGGTCAACTAATGACTTCTAACGGCAGAAGTTGCGACACACCTTGAAAACAAAACATTAAAATTCGAGCATTTTAAAGGATTTCAAGCACCCGTACGAACCCTGCTATTTACTTATTACTTTTTTCAGTAACGCGCCTCACACTGGGAAAAAGACAATGTCAAATATGCTGTTTGTCAATTAGACAATTGTTGACTCTATACCAGGGGGCTTCAAACTTTTCAGAAAGCTGGCCAAGTGAAAATTTCAGTGAAAAAAATACTCCAATTTCTATTTCTCCTGGAACCGGTGGCTCTCACAGTAAACCCCTCTTTTTAATTTAGTTGCTAAAATTCTCAGAGAAAGCCAAGTGTAAGGTCGCCAAAGGGCTACAGCCTTCATCTGGCGTAATTATTTGGTTTTTTTTGGAACAGTTTTATTTTATAGTGTCAGCATTATTGGCAGCCCACATATTATTAATTTTAAGACAGAGACCGCAGGCCAGTGACAATTTGATAACAAACCGTAACTGGCCCCTGAACTAGACTTTGGACATGCCAACTTTATGCGGTCAGTCACACTCAAACACTCGGTAGATGACAGCGTTTTTGCAAGCGGCTCGTGAGCAAAGATGAGAAACACATTAGCAAGTGCTTGCACGCACACATGCACACACACAAAAGACCACACGGGGGAGAAGGCCTGACATATGGCCAGCAGACCCCGGACCACTGGGTGGAGCACGGCGTGTGTTTGTGTGGACGTATGCGCGTAATGGGTAAGCTGGCTTGTGTTTGCGTGTGTCAGGGTGGGGCCGCTGAATAGGAATGAAGATGAAGATGAATATACCAGTGATTTGAGACAGTTGAAATTTAATACAGTTCTCTTCATAGGAGCTTGATTCGTTCCAGGATCGTGCTCGTAGCTCAAATTTCTCGTGTACCAAGCGTTACGATATACCGTATATTCACGACTATAAAGTGCACATAAAAGTCAGAGATTTTCTTTTAATTGTGCAGCGCGCCCTCTCGTGCAGTGCACCCTGTGTCTTGAGCAAAGCAGCTGACCAGGCCTGTGGCCTTAAGTTTGGGCGCCCTCCGTGAGACTGGGACGTCACAGGTTTTAGCCCTGTCCGAGTCATACCTAAGACTTAAGAATTTTTGAGTGAAATCTGATGTTTTTGTGAGATCGTTAAACTAAATTTGACTTCCATTAGTCTCCTGTGACTTTTAAGTGACTCATATTTGATTGCCAGCATATCCGAAAGAAGACACTTGACGTCACATGCAATACATAGTTTGTGGAAGTATTCATGGATGCTAACACCCCAAAGTATCGAGCAATTTTATTTTTTGTACGCCCGGAGGCTGAACTGAGTTGTCCCCCCAAATATGATCTTACTTTTCCTCCATTGAATGCCTTCCATGTTTTCATCCACTACTGTGTTGTTGATTTCTATGCTACATGAAAGAAAATGGAAACCGATCAGTCACGTAAAAAAACAAGATGAATGGAGGAGGTTTGCAAGTGACAAAGCTGAAAAACTTACTAGACAAGTTTTTATCCATGTGTTTTACTTTGTAATCAATACCTAAATAAACCCCAACCAAACTCACTTTGGCGTTTTCGTCCCGTTTGACAACTACACTTTGGATTACTTTCTATATATATGTGAATTTCCCTACGCGGAGGAATAAAGTACCTACCTTCCTACCTAACTGCCTACCTGCCTGCCTGCTGCCTACAAAAGCTCCTGCAAATGTTCTATGAGACTGATGTGGCAAGCGCCTCTCTTCTTCTGGTGAGGAAGGCGGGCTCTGTTGTAGGCACAGAGCTGGACAGCCTGACAACTGGAGCAGAGAGATGGCCACTGAACAAGCTGCGGTCAATCATGGACAATTCATTACATCCACTACACAGCATCATCTCCGAACAGAAGAGCAGCTTCAGCGACAGACTGCTGTCACAGTCTTGTTCCACGGACAGACTGAGGAGATTATTTTTTCCTCATTCCATGAAGCTCTATCTATCTATCTATCTATCTATCTATCTATCTATCTATCTATCTATCTATCTATCTATCTATCTATCTATCTATCTATCTATCTATCTATCTATCTATCTATCTATCTATCTATCTATCTATCTATCTATCTATCTATCTATCTATCTATCTATCTATCTATCTATCTATCTATCTATCTATCTATCTATCTATCTATCTATCTATCTATCTATCTATCTATCTATCTATCTATCTATCTATCTATCTATCTGTCTGTCTGTCTGTCTGTCTGTCTGTCTGTCTGTCTGTCTGTCTGTCTGTCTGTCTGTCTGTCTGTCTGTCTGTCTGTCTATCTATCTATCTATCTATCTATCTATCTATCTATCTATCTATCTATCTATCTATCTGCTATAAATTATTTGCAACAACAAATGTACAAAAACTGAATTTAAAGTCGAACAAATACTTGTTAAAAAATGATATAAATGCACAGCGATACCTGAAACAAGGAAACTGAAATGATCCCCCCATCCATTATCTGCACTACACTTTCGTAAGCAGCGGGCAGGGGACACCCTAAAGAGCTTGCCAGCCAGTCGCAAGGGATGTACAGACGCTCCCCTACAAACAAGATACATTTCGATTCTTCATAAGTTGAATTTGTTTATATGTTGCTTCAGTACTATATTTTGTATGAAATGTAGATTTAAGGTTTAAATAAGTATGTCTAAGGTTTGTATAAGTAAACTATTTTTTTGTACTCAAAAATAAACAGCTCTACAGTACTGTCCTGTACTCGGAAAAAGGTGCACAATACAAAATCTAATTAACGGCAATGTCAGGACATTTTTCGATATCCTGAAAAAAATGTTCGTATGTACTGTTATTCGTAACTCGAATGTTCGTAAGTAGGTGAGCATCCGTCCAAAGTTAAACACTCCTGGTCGCCTCCTGGTGTAAAGAAAAATTAGGAGACAAGTAATGTTGAAAAAGAATAAACCGGATACATCGGAGTTGCGTTGCATCTCTTTATCCAGAAAAGGTTCAAGGAGAGTGAAGACAAATTCAAATATGAATTCAAAGGGATGAAAGACAAGATCAAGGGGGTGGAGGTTCAACAAGCTAGAAGACATATTTTAAAAGAACCTGGAGGACTTTGAGGAAATGAAAACAGATGTTTTTAATATACAAAAATGCTGATGAAAAATTTGGACTCACAAAATCCTTACAAAATCAGGTACATAATCTTGAGCTAAATAGCCGCCTCAATAGGAGAGAGGAAAGTACGAAAGTCCTTGTCTGAATGGCACGTATGCTCATGGATATGCTCACGACAGTTGGGAAAAGTTCAGACCATTGTGTCTAACGCTATGGACGTAGATGACGTTTATCTGCTGACCTTTTTCTCATCTGAGGAATTTGTGCTGATGCTTTTATGCGGAATTTGTAGATACGGCAGAGAAAAACGCCTGATCAACTGATCAGGGATCAGACTGGCGCAACTGAGCTTCTACTTCAACGCCGTGGTGTCAGCTTGAACAACAGACTCTCCATACAGACAGCCATGCTTGAAAACGCCTTGAGCAAGCTGAAAGCAGATCCTTTTAACAAGTTCAATGACAAGATCTAGGTGCTCAACGTCAAAATGGAAAACAATGACTGATCAACCAACTAGGCTGGTCTTATCGGCTCAAGATCAACTTTTGTCTCTTCTCATATAAATGTAAAGTAAAGTAAAGTAAACATACATAAAAGAATATAAGTTTAGCCAGTGATCACAAATGAACAATAATGAGAGGGTGAGATGTCAAGGTGAACATGAATGCAAACATTAAATTGACACTTTGTTAAGCATGATTATGCTGATCTATATTTTACACGTTTGCCTATAAGATGAGATTTATGATACTAAAAATGATTGTTATAAAATCTGATGACATGACATTAATAATGTGGAAAGGGTTCTGGTGGGCAGTAGGGGGCGGCAGTAGCTCAGGAGGTAGAGCGGTCGTTTTAGGATTAAGGGATCCCAGTTCGAATCCCGGCTTGTCGTTGTTACATGCCGAAGTGTCCTTGGGTAAGACACTGAACCCCCAATACCCTCAATAAGCAGGTTAGCAGCCTTACATGGCTGCACAGATCATGGCCGCTATTGGGAAATGTGAAGCACAATGTAAAGCGCTTTGGGAGGTCATTGACTGGAAAAGCGCTATATAAATGCAGATCATTTCAGATAATTTCATTTCATTGGTGGTTAAGGGGACATGACCAAGAAAAGCTATGGCTTTTTCCTGTCTGCCCTTTTTTTCCTATTCTGCTCTGTCAATTGATTTTCAACTTTTGTAATATTGCATATGATGAACGGTGGGGAAAAATAAATTTAAAAACTTATTTGAACAGTCTTAAATAAATTCACCCTGCGTGAAAGGTTTGCAGTGCTTGGCAATCAGGGTCGCAACCTCGTTGCGCGCTTTTGTAGAATTTTCATTTGACCCACAGGTTTTCATGAAAAAGCACACCCGTGCTAGTAAAACAGCATCCAGTTGCTTCACCTTTTCACAGCGTTCATTTCCAGTTAGATTTTTGTAGTCAGCATGTTTCTTCTGGCAGTGCCTTTTGAAACTCATCCATTCATTATCTGCACCGCTTGTCTTCACTAGAGTGGTGCCGGAGCCTATCCCAGTTGTCTTCGGGCACCCTGAACTTGTTGCCAGCCAGTTGCTGGGCACACAAAGAAAGACAACTCACTCGATCACAAGTAAGGACAATTTGGACCGGCATATTAACCTGACATGCATGTCTTTGGAATGTGGAAGCCGGAGAGCCCAGAGGAAACCCACGCAAGCTGGGAAGACATGCAAACTCCACACGGGGAGGCTGCAGTAGCTGGACTTGAACCCTGAACCTCTGCACCGTGAGGCTGCGCGCTAACCACACAGCTTCTTTCAAATTAGCCAAAGTCTCAAATTGGGCAGACGGAGTTGTCTAGGATTTCGGTGAGAAAAATACTCCAATTTCCACTTATCCCGGGAGCAACAGCCCTCACAGTCAACTTTGCTATTTCTATTTACAGTCGCCATGTCGAAAATGGGCTGGGCTAAAAAGAATAGAATAGAATAGAATATACCTTCATTGTCATTGTTACAAAATGGGTTGAACATATTGTGAGAACGAAACTGGACGTGGCACTCCAGTGTCACATTTAATAGAATAGAATAGATAGAATATACCTTTATTGTCATTGTTACAAAATGGGTTAACATATTGTGCAGAGAGCAACCGACGATTTTCTGGGCTGTTTAGATGATCGTCTGGAGCTTTTTCCTGTCTGCTGCTGTGCACCCAGCATACCACACCGTAATGCAGTATATTAGAATGCTCTCCACTGTGGCTTTGTAAAAGGGCACCTGCAGCTGCTGTTTTAGATTATTTTTCCTGAGCAATCTCAGGAAGTGCAGTCGCTGCTGGGCCTTCCCTACCACCGCTCTGGTGTTTGCAGACCAGGAGAGGTCGTCGGAGATGTGCACACCCAGAAATTTGAAGGAGTGGACTCTTTCTACACAGTCTCCTTTTATGATGAGTGGTTCTGGTTTCCTGCCATTCCTTCTGAAATCCAGAATCAGTTCTTTTGTTTTTGTGGTGTTCAGTATGAGGTGGTTTTCCGAACACCACGTTGACAGTGACTCCACCTCATCCTTGTACGCCGCCTCGTCCCCTTCAGAGATGAGGCCGATCAAGGTGGTATCGTCAGCGAACTTAATTATAGTGTTTGTGGGGTGGGTCGGTGAGCAGTCGGAGCTGTAGAGGGTGAAAAGCAGGGGGCTCAGTGCACAACCTTGGGGGGGAGCAAGTGTTCAGTGTTAGGGTGGGAGAGACGTGGGTACCGAGTTTCACGAACTGTGGGCGGTTGGAGAGGAAGTCCATTATCCAGTGGCAGATGGAGGGAGAGAGTCCTAGGTGTGCAAGTTTCTCCACCAGGATCTCCGGGATAATGGTGTTGAAGGCTGAGCTGAAGTCCAGAAGGAGCATTCTGCCGTAGCTCCCCCGGTGGTCCAGGTGTTTCAGCACGGTGTGAAGTGCTGTGTTTATGGCGTCGTCAGTGGAGCGGTTTGCCCTGTAGGCAAACTGGTGGGGGTCCAGTGTGAGTGGCAGGGAGTTTTTGATGTGCTGGGACACTATCCTCTCGAAGCACTTTATGACCACAGGCGTAAGAGTGACAGGCCTGTAGTCGTTGAGGCTTTCCACTGCTGACTTTTTGGGGATGGGAATGATAATGGAGGTTTTGAGGCAAGGTGGGACGGTCGCCTGTGACAGGGACCGGTGAAGATGGTGGTGAAGACCCCAGCCAGCGGAGCGGAACAGTCCCTGAGTACCCTCCCTGGTACTCCATCCGGGCCAGTTGCCTTCCTGGGGTTTATGGTTTTCAGCGCACGCCTAACTTCGTGCTCCTGAAATGTGAGTGAGTTGCTGTTGGTTGTTGGTGGGTGTGATGTGGCTGTTTGTGGCCTTCCAGCTTCAAAGCGAGCGAAGAACCGATTAAGGTCCGCAGCTAGTGAAGCCTCAGCCTCAACAGTTGCCAGGTTGTGGCCTCTGAAGTTGGTGATGTGTTGAAGGTCCTGCCACATCCTCCTCGGGTCATTTCCAGCGAAGAGGTGCTCGATCCTCCTTGTGTAGGCTGCTTTTTCTTTCTTGATGCCTCTCTTCAGGTCAGCCCTGGCCACCCCGTAAAGAGCCTTGTCTCCAGACCTGAAGGCGGTGTTGCGGCGTTTGAGGAGGGTGCGCACCTTGCTGGACATCCAGGGTTTTTGATTTGGGTAGACCTTGATTTTTTTATTTACTGTGACTTCATCCGTGCAGTATCGGATGTAGGATAAAACAGTGTCAGTGAATTTCTGGAGGTCATGGTGTTCAAATACCTCCCGGCAAGTTTGATCAAAACAGTCCTGCTGTTTAGAGAGGGCTCCCTCAGGCCACGTTTGTATTGTCCTCGTTACAGGTTTTGTTTTTCTTCGGATGGGGGTGTATGAGGGGGTGAGGGATAGGCATAGGTGATCGGAATTTACTAGGTGGGGGAGGGGGGAAGCTTTGTATGCGTTTTTGATGTTGCTGTAAACGCGGTCCAAAGTTTTTTCACCCCTTGTTGCACAGTTCACATGTTGAAAGAATTTTGGAAGAACATTCCTTAAACATGCCTTATTAAAGTCGCCAGCGATAATGAAAGCTCCGTCGGGGTGTGCAAGCTGTTGTTTGTTGATGGCAGCGAGCAGGAGGTTTAGCGCTGTGCTAGCGTTAGCATCCGGAGGAATGTAAACAGCTATCACAATGAGCACAGTTAGCTCTCGCGGTATATAGAATGGTTTACACGATATCGCCAGAAGCTCTATATCGGGCGAGCAGTGTGTATCAATAATTCTGCTGTTATTGCACCACGCATTATGTACGTAAATGCATAGTCCCCCACCTCTTTTGTTGCCGGAGTCTTCGTTGCGGTCGTATTGGTGTAGCGTGCGTCCTGCTAGCTGGACTGCAGCGTCGGGGATCCGCGGGTCAAGCCAAGACTCCGTGATCACAAAAATATTGCTATTCCGTACGAAGCTGTTGGTAGCTATCCGCAGCTCAAGTTCACTGATTTTGTGTACGATGGATCTGGCGTTAGTCAGGAAGATACTCGGAAGCACTTGTCGGTGTGGTCACTTTTTTAGCTTCTCCGCTAAGCCTCCCCGAGAGCCTCGTTTTTGTTTACGTTCCCTCCGCCGTCTCCGTCGCTTGTTGGGCGGGTAGATCACCCAGGGAGATCCCGGTGGTCTTCGTATGTCTTTTGGGATGTTGTTGTTGGTGTTCTAATCGTGAAATGAGTCGAAATCTAATCTTGGACCCAGGTTAATAAGTTCCTGGCGACTTAAGGTGATAGTCTCCGAGCAGGTATTGATCAATGAAAAGATGAGAGATAAAAGAACACTTAAAGTAAAAAGATTTACTGGAGAGACACGTGAAGCCGCAGCGCCGCCATCTTGAACAGTGAGGATAAAAGTAAACAAAGAAGATAAAGGAACAAAGTAGATAAAGGTTATAATTTACACAATATTTACACAAGAAATGTGGGCATGTAGAATGTTACATACCGTTTGGGGATCATATTAGTGCAATATGCGGTAGTGCAAAAATAGGCAACATTATGCAAAGTGAGCATAGGCATGAATACAATTTTACATCTGTATGAGGACTACCTCATACAGGGTTGCAATAGTTTCAGTCTTTTGTGCGGTGTGTGTTAAGGGTGGTAATGGCTCTGGGGAAGAAACTGTCTCAGAGTCTGTTCCTTTTTTGTTTTGCGTGACCGGTAGCGTCTGCCGGAAGGCAGCAGGTCAAAGAGGTGGTGGCCGGGGTGAGAAAAGTCCTTGAGGATGTTTTCTGCTCTGCTGAGGTAGCGAGAGCAGGCAATGTCCTCCAGACTGGGTAGAGAGCAACCAACGATTCTCTGGGCTGTGTTGATGACCCTCTGAAGTGTTTTCCTGTCTGCTGCCGTGCACCAAGCATGCCACACCGTAATGCAGTATGTCAGAATGCTCTCCTGGGGTTAACAGTTTTCAGCAAACGCCTTACTTCATGCTCCTGATGTGTCAGTGTGTTACTGCTGGTTGTTGGTGGGTGTGATGTGACTTTTTGTGGCTTTCCAGCTTCAAAGCAAGCAGCTGATTAAAGGCATGGTCACACAGCCTTTCACGGGCGTATCACAGCTGAATCACGGTCAGAAGTTTCTGCCCGTGAAGCAGACGCGGTGGAAAAGGTGCAAAATTGGCTAAACCCGCTGTTTACCCGTGGCATGCCCGCGAAACAGACGCCGGCGACTGTTCCGCGTCCTTATCGCGGGTAACCGCGGCTGCATCGCGTTTGACCGTGCTTTCACATGGTACACATGCTAATGCACGTGATAACACCGCGATACAGGCGCAGATCAAACGTGCTATGACCGTGCTTCACCCGCGATTACCCGCTAAAATTTCGCGTCCTACCCGCGTGTAACCACGTCTTGGCCGCGGCCGTAGCACGTCCTAGCACGTTCGTACCGCGTCTTTACCTTGTTTGTACCACGTGTGCCGCCCGCGGTTACCCGTGGTCTAAAGTTTTGAGCAGCGCAAAACTTTTTCGCGCGGCCAGCCGCGTGTGAATTGCTTACCGCGTGTAAAGCACTGCTGTATCTCGTCTGTATCGCGATCTCAAAGTGTCCAACAGCGTCTGCTTCACGGGCAGAAATTTGTGGCCGTGATTCAGCCTCGATACGCCCGTGAAAGGCTGTGTGACCGGGCCTTCAGATCCGCAGCTAGTAAAGCATCAGCCCCAACAGTTGCCAGGTTGTTGCCTCTGAAGTTTGTGATGTGTTTTAGACCCTGCCACATCCTCCTCGAGTCATTTCCAGCGAAGAGGTGCTCGATCCTCCTCATGTAGGCTGCCTTTGCGTCCTCAATGCCTCTCTTCAGGTCAGCTCTGACGGGGTTTAAAGAGCTTTGTCTCCAGACTGAAGGCGGTGTTGCGGTGTTTGAGGAAGGTGCGCACCCCGCTGGACATCCAGGGTTTTTGGTTTGGGTAGACCCTGATTTTTTTATCTACTGTGACGTTTTACACACTGTGTCGAATATAGGATAATACAGTGTCAGTGAATTCATGGAGATCATGATGTTCAAATACCTCCCAGCAAGTCCGGTAAAAATATTAAAGAAGATGATCGAGAATTCGTCTCATACGCGTTCAAAGAGAATGCAGGAATCAATGGCGTCAGAGGGAGCTCTTGTTTATTGATGCAACAATCTCAACAAGAAACTCAGAGAATCTCCAGATATGCGTGGGTCTTTATAGTTTCAACACAGCATGTGTAAATGGCATGCACAGGGTTCCGTCCTTATTTGGGAGTGTTTTTAAGTTTTTGTCAGTTTATGTGACCTTGCCCTTTGCCGTTATCTCTTGGCAGGACAGACGCTTCCCTTAAGGAGGATTGTTTATACTAATTCGTCCGCCGAGACCTTCCCGAAATGTAAGCAACATTTCTCCCAACTGTAAGCAAGTCTTTCTAAATGTCATCAAGTCCCCTGAACAAATGTATGCAAATCTATTCTACAAATGCAAGGAAGTTTCTATTCTACAACAAGTCTTGCAGCTGAGAGAGAGCTCCCTCAGGCCATGTTTGTGTTGTTCTTGTTAGAGGCTTTGCTTTTCTCCGGATGGGGGTGTAGTAGGGGTTGAGGGACAGAGATGATCGGATTCAGCTTGATGGGGGAGGGGGGGAACTCTGTACGCGTTTTTTATGTTACTGTACACACGGTCCAATGTTTTTTCACCTCTGGTTGCACAATCCACGTATTGAATGAGTTTTGGAAGTACAGTCCTTAAGCATGCCTGATTAAAGTCGCAGGCGACGATAAAAGCTCCGTCGGTGTGTGCAAGCTGTTTATTGATAGCAGCGAGCAGGAGATTTAGTGCTATGCTAACATTAGCATCCGGTGGAACGTAAACAGCTATCACAATGACCACAGTTAGCTCTCTCGGTAGATAGAAGGGTCTACACGATACTGCTAGAAACCCTATATCGGGTCAGCAGTGTGTGTCAATGATTCTGCTGCTAATGCAACACGCGTAATGTGTTGGAGAAATCGGAGGTTCGATAATCGAGAGAAAAGTCTTCTCATATGTGGATAAGGAAAATGGACAGGAGCCAGCCTCGTGGGAGGGAGATACAACTTTTATTGATGCGTCAATGAAGATCTCAGAGAGCTGGGAACATGACAATGTTTTTAAAGCTGGTAGTGACGATTAGGCTTCGATTGAGTACACCCCAAAAGGCGGTCCTGTATCACGTATCAAGTTCAGAGCGTCCCGTCCCTTGCACGCTATCTTCAAGGAAACTTAATCGTCTGCCAAGAGTATCTTCAAGGAAACTTAATCGTCTGCCAAGAGTATCTTCAAGGAAACTTAATCGTCTGCCAAGAGTATCTTCAAAACGATGTCAACCCGACCTTTTCCCACAACTGTAAGCAAGTCTTTCTAAATTTCTACATGTATGCACGTCTATTCTACATTTCTACATGTATGCAAATCTATTCTACAAATGCAAGTGTATTTACCACAACAAATGCACGAAAGCGGATAGTCCCCAACCCCTGTTTTTACCGGAGTCTTCGTCTCGGTCGTGCCGGTGTAGCGTGCGTCCTGCTAGTGACTGCAGCTTCGGGGATCCGCGGGTGAAGCTGTTGGTAGCTCAAATTTACTTATTTTGTGAACGATGGATTTGGCATTGGTCAGGAATATACTCAGAAGCGCTGGTCTGTGTGGTAGCCTTCTTAGCCTCGCCGCTAGGCCTGACCGGCAGCCTCGCTTTTGCTTTTGCTCCCTCCGCCGTCTCCGTCGTTTATCGGGCAGGCAGATCACCCAGGGAGATCTCGGTGGTCTCTGTATATCCCTCGAGATGTTGTGGATGTTATTGTAGTCGTGAAAGGAGTCGAAGTCTAATCTTAGTCCCAGGTTAATAAATTTCTGGCGACTGAGGGTATTTGTTGCCGAGCAAGTATTTATCATGGAAAAGATGAGAGATAAAAGAACACTGAAAGCAAAAAGATTAACTGGAGAGCCTGAAGCAGCTGCACTCGCGAGCGCCGCCATCTTGGACTCTTACAGAAAGCCAAGGGCAAGGTGGCCTAAGTGCTACTGCCATTATCTGGTGTTTTTTGGGGGGGGATATGTGTATTTTATCCTGCGGTCAACATTACTGTCAGGCCACATGATATTAATTTTATGACACAGTAAAAAAGTGATCACGGACCGTAATTTTCACATTAAACCTGAATAGCTTATGCCAAGGAAACATCTACATTTAATTCGGAAGAGCTGGGAATTGTATCTGCAACCTTTTTGGTCGACCGCGCTACCTCCTGGGCTACTGCCGCCCCATAGAAAGAAAAGAAAAAGTTTCTTTCCCTTTTTGGCTGAATTAGTAATATAAACAGGAGAAGTTTCATCACAAGTCATCTGCTAGCTTTCATCAACACGTGGGAATTCCTCCACTTGCTCAGTCAGTTCCATTCCTGAACATAAACATAAATATGCGCAAACACACAAAAAAGCCAGGGCTGGCTTGATGGTGCTATTTGACTGAATCACCATGGTTACAGCACTACTTTATCAGTCCATTCAAGGAACAGATGGCCGATATGCAACAGGAGGAGGCACGTTTCAATGAACACACACAAGCGCTAACCCGCTCTCACACACAACACACACTCCTATTTCACACCCTCCCTCTCTCACTCACTATCTGACACACACTCACACATTCTCAGATGTGCTACTGCTCAGAGGGAGGGTATTGAACAACCACGAGCATATGTTCCACTAGTCAAAGTGCATTCATTTTAAGACACAGGGAGGAGAGAAAGAGAGGTGTGTGTGTGTGTGTGTGTGTGTGTGTGTGTGTGTGTGTGTGTGTGTGTGTGTGTGTGTGTGTAGAATGAACTAAATACAGATAAGAGAAAAGGGGGGTTGGTTATGTGATACAATATTCATAGATATTATTAGGTTCACTTTTGGATTAGCCTTACCTGGCCCTAGGTCCAATTTGATCACAATCTGAAAAACTAAACATTGTATTTTAAACATTTTTCTAAGGGTATGTCAAGGCGTTTCCAAAAGTGGCCATTTGAGAGGAAAAGTGCACAGCTCCAAAACCTCTGAAACATTGTATTTGACATGGCTGGGGGATGGCGTAATAATCTGGTGTAATAAGACTTTATATTGTAAAGCCAATTGAGAATTCTGTGATTATTGTGCGCCACAAATAATCTTCACTTCACTTGACTATGAAATCCTCATAATCGACAAAAAAAAAAAAAAAAAAAAATACTAAATTTTGTTTAAGATAAATGAACAGTGTAACCTTGAAAAAGAATTGGAGAAAGCCAAGATCAAAAAGTTGTTTGTGATCCGAGAAAAAAGTACTTACATTTTAACCACATAGTATAGTTTATAAAAAAAAAAATTAAAGCTTCATCTTTCACATGGCAGACGAGATATGTTCTATTTTAGTTCATATTAGGAGCAAATATGGTTTTAAGCACAGAAAGTTTTCACTTTCTAAATTTCCAACAAGCCCTGGGATGTCTTGTGTCCAAGTTCAAGTTTTACTTGTTTGAAGTGGGGATGCTAAACCTCTTTACGATATTCAGATTTTCTATCTATCTATCTACCTTAGTCATATCCCTCAAGAGGGGTGACCGACAGCAAGACAAACACATACAATAACAAAGAAAATAAAAGCGAAAAATAAATAGCAGAAACACACACAAACATTTTTGGACCATGGCCAACCCAAATTGGTCATGCTTTCTTCCCTCCAGATGAAACGGGACACAAGAAAGCGGCCATGTCACTCGGGTCAGGGTGACACAGCACACTCTTTTGTTCAACAGCAGGGCCCGACAGCTTTCCCTGGTTTATCCCCTATCACCAACAAGAGCACTAGCTTCCACTGGACTTAGTCCTCTTTCCTGCAGTGACATCATAACACCATCCATCCACATCAATCACGGCCTTCTTCTTGGTCTCCTTCCATATACTTCTGCTCTGTCGATCCTCTTCAACATTCGCTCCTCATCCATCCTCTCCATGTGTCCAAACCAACCGAGTACCCTCTTATCCACAAACTTGCTCAATTCCACGATTACTCCAGTTCTGTCTCTCACAATTTAATTTCTCAATCTACAGTATTCAATCTTGTCACTCCTAATATACTTTATCTCAAAAACATTTAATTTCCTTCTCAAATCTGTGTTTAGGCTCCAAGTCTCTGTACCATACAACACAGTCCCCTCTTAACATCTATACTCATACTCTTGTTGCTCATCACTCTCCTCAGAGCACCCAAAACCTTGCTTCCTTGATTCACTCTGTGCAATACCTCACACTCCATTCCACCAACTGCAGCCACATCACAACCTAAGTACCCAAAGCTTTAAACTTCTTCCAGCAGCTGTCCATGCAACCTTATTTCTACCGCCATGCTCACTCCATCACGTGAACACTTCATCACCTTACTCATCCCAACATTCACACATAACTTACGCCTATAACATACTCTTTCAAACTCAATTACCAACCTTCTCAATGTTTCCTCAGAAACAGCCACAAGCGCTGTCTCATCTGCATACAACATCTGACTTACCTGCCACACTGTTCCACTGTTATTGATCATCTCTGCACCTCTTCCAAATACTCTTGCATTCACTTCTCTCACCACGCCATCCATGTACACATTAAACAGCCATGGTGACATCACACACACCTGTCTCACACCAGTCAACACAGGGAACCTCTCACTTGTCTCACTCCCTACTCTTACACATGTTCTGCTGTTCACATAAAAACTCTTCAATGCTTCCAACAACTTTCCACCCACTCCATACATTCCCATCACTTGCCACAACGCCTCTCTATTACCTCTGTCATACTTCTTTTCCAGGTCCATGAAAGCCAAATAAACATCCTTATATTCAGATTTACTAAGTTAAATAAAACATTCTCACACTTCAGTCATCATATTCTGATTTTGAACACCAGTTAACTGAAAATACAAAAAGAAAGTAATGAATCATATTTACTAAATGTGTCAGGTTTTGGGGGTGATGGACGCGGCAATTACTTAAGATCATTGAGGCTCATTTCAACATTCATTTTTGTCCGAAATAATGTTGATCAGCATCGCAACCTTGTAGCTTGTAGGGCAGGGGTGGCCAACCTGGTCATCAAGAGCAGCATGTCTGCATGTTTTGAAGGTCTCTCTTCCCTAACTCTTGGATGCAAATTTAAAGCTTGTTAGCAAGCTGTGTGGGAACTTGATAATGACCCAGGTGATTGGACCTACCTGTAATTGAGCAGAGAAACTGGAGAGAATGCGGCTCTTGAGGGTTGGCCACCCCTGTTGTTGGGGATGGAATACAAGTTCAACAAGCTTAAACTTGAAAAAATCCATAGGCATTTGAAAAGAGGAAAACAGATGTTCTTCAACTACTCTATACTATGCTGAAAAAAGATAACTCAGATTGACTCTTGGACAAGGACTTTCATTACTTTTGGCTCTACTTGTAGAATAAATCTCATCAATTCCACTACATAATGGTTTCAAAACAAGGTGTCAAGTATTTTTGTGAAAATGTTATAAAGTACTTTTGAGGAGAAGTATACAAATGTATTTACCTTTGGCGCAGAGGGCACTGGGCGAGTGAACTATGTGCTATGTACGCTATGTGTGTAGAGATCCACCCACTCTAGTGTTCACCCAATCAAATTGGCCTGGGTGTTTGTCTGGCATTTTTTGATGTTAGCGGTTTGTTCTGTGGATTTTATCTTAATTATAATGTTGGGGATTAACTGTTTGTCAGCAACTTTGGAGCTGACAACAGAAGTGATAAAAGACTAAATCTTGCAGTCTAAATCTTATGAAAAAATGTTGATACAAGAAATCACAAGTTGCTGACTAAGCAAGTCGAGTCAGAGAAAACATCACGTGATCTTGTTGAACATACCGTAAATTCCGGACTATAAGCCGCTACTTTTTTCCCAAACTTTCAACCCTGCGGCTTATTCAGTGATGCGACCAATGTATGTAATTTTTCTAATGGCCGCTAGCGGCGCTCGAGTACAAAAGGTAAGATTTAGACTGCAACTTCTTAGCTTGTGCACAAATTAAATTAGCGTAGACATATCCTCATCATGCAAATTGCAAAAAGAAAGGCACATGACGCAACTTTCAAGCTGAACGCAATCAAGCAGTCTGAAATAGAAGGAAACAGAGCTACCGCACGTAAACTTTACTTTGCGAGCGTGTTATTAGTGTATTTTTAAGTAAGGGAGCGTGGGACGACCTCTATGTGACAAAGTCTCTTTCCCATACCGAAGGAAGACTACTTTGATGACTTCAGTTATAAGGAGGAAGATGAGGACGGTTTACCATGCTTACTTCAAGCACGGTATGTTTTTTTAACCGAGCTGTTTACTGTGTTGCGAGCGTGTTCCTAGTAGCGTTTTGCTACCCTTCACAGGCACGGTTTGGAATGAAAGTTATAATATGATTATTAAAGCTTTGAAAACTCTCTCGGTGTACCGTCTTTCTTTGTAAATATGTGTAACCATGTATAATATGTACTTGCAACTGTATATTTTTGTAATGTATTTATTTTAGAAACTTATTCTGATATGTTTAGAACGAGCAAATGAGAAAGAAGAGGCGGGGCAAACGCGGGCTGACGGGAAGTGGAGTAAAGGTGAGACGTGTTTGTGGACGCGGCCAACAATAGTGGATATATATTTTTCCCACCCTTACCTTTGGAAATATACACTTTTTTCCTTGGATTACTTTCAACGGGCACCCGAACTCTGCAGGTCTGCATTAAATCTTAAGTACCGGTAACATTTTACGTTTATTTTGCCGGCTGTGTTTTTTGGACTGTAGCGGGTATGGGTTAATTTCGTGTTTGTATTGCGTGTTTTCAATGTGGGCGCATGCGGCTATTATACAGGTGCGGCTTTTGTATGTACAAAATCGGTTTTCCTCCTGAAATGTGGTTGGTGCGGCTTATAATCAGGTGCGCTCTATAGTCCGGATTTTACAGTAGTATAAATCCCAGCGGCGCTCGGACGAACTTCAAACGTGGCTTGAATGTAATCCCAGAAAAGCATAGTTTTAAAACATGTGCAGATGAACAGCGGCAGTTATGCAAAGAAGTAAAATGTATTTCAAAAAACCCTGATAATAAATATTCTTCATTACCAATGTGTACTATAGAATGTAGATTAATTTTTGGTCAAAAAGGAGGACATTATTTTTCGTGGGTACAACATACACCTGATAAAGTTAGATTAAGGTTGTGTGCTGAATTCCATCGGATGACAGACCAAAAACGCCCTCCCACAAGGTACAGAGTGGATAGAACTGCAGAGTATGAATGTTTCGTGAATGGTGGGTATAAGCTTGGAGGACTAGTTGGACACGAGGTAGGATATAAGACAGTAAATTGTAAAACAACTTGGGTGCTATCCTGGTTTCCGCACGCAAGTATGGCACCCATATTTCCAGAAGCACCAATGTGATATGAAAATACAGGTGTGCATGACCAAGCCTAACCTAACAATGACAATTCCGGATATACATTTTTTCAAGGACTAATCTATTGCAATCGACAGTTACAGGATGTGTGGGCATGATATTTTACGTTACGCTCTTCCACGGAACTGGATTGGGTTGTGTACGCTTGTGAGAATGAAAGTACCTGTCCACATAATGTATAAAGGGGTTAACAAAGTATTAAAGATTTCCGAAAACACCAGAGTTAAGAGAGCATATGTCCCTGATGAACAAGGACGAGTCATTGAAATCACATACATGTCAACTGATAGGTTTTTTTTCTCCGTATTTCATATGTTTTTTGAGAGTTTCATATTGCGTATGTTGTATAACATTTTTATATGACCAATCTCGTCTTGTCTTTTTCGGCTCTAATCGAGAATGTTTCTGTCACTCGTAACAGATGACAACGTCTTTGCAGATTGCTAGTTTTGGCGTGGTATATTACATAAACTGTCTTGCTGTGAGTATATAGGTGCCACATTTTGTTTTACCCCTTAATAAGGAGGATAAGCAATCATTAATAAGGGGGAGCAGTTAGCAGTTATCTAGAGACTGTTGAGGATACATAAGCACTTACTATATACACTCAAAATAAAGTTACTGTTGTGATATTTCTTTAGTACTATTATAGTATTTCTGTAATAGTATTTTTTTTTTTTGTATTTCTAGAGTTCTTTTCAGCATGCCAAGAAGAGATCCGCAGGTTCGAGAGAGTTTGGTTTACCCCAGACTGTCTTCTTTTTAGTCAAGTCAAGATCTTTTGGTTTTCTAGGGATGTTTCTGCTTGCATAAGATGAAGGGCCATCCGGGCCCCGGTGCTGTGGAATGCTCTTAGATTTGATTTGCAACCTCAGTGGAAATGTTTAAATCTAAGTTCAAAACACACTTCTGTACTATAGCATGTGTATAACCTATATTTATGTTGACAGTATCTGTTTATTATTTGTTATTGAAACATCCATTGGAGCCTGGTCATCCTTGATGGGGGATTACCTCATGTGCAGTCCTTTCTCAAGGTTTCTTCCTTTTTTCTTGCCCTAATGTATGTTTTAGATTAGGGGATGGTGTCATGATAGTGTGTGGTTTGCAATAACCTGTGGTCTATGCAGCCCTTTAAGACTCTTTGTGATTAAGGGCTATACAAATAAACATGACCTGACATGACTTAAATCATATAATAATTTTTACAAACTAAATCTTTTAGTTTTGTAGTAAATTTGTAGTATTGCTAAAGTATTTCTTTAGTTGTATTTTTTTCTGTATAGTATTACTCTAGTAGTATTTCTGTAGTATTTATATGATATTTATTTTTCAGATTGAAAGCACAAATTTTGATGTTTAATTTTGTAGAAATTCCGTGTTAGTATTTTTGTATTATAGTTTGCTTTACTAGTATTTTTTGTAGTATTTCTGAAGATTTTTTTTCTTTCAGAATGAAAGTAAAATCATATATTAGGTCCCTGCTTTTAGGCACTAAATTTGATATTCAGTTTTGTTGTAATTTGGTAGTAATTTTGTTGATATGGGATAATCAAAACAAAGTGAGAGAAGGCCGAACTCTGAAAAAAGGGAGGAAAACACAACAGAGCGAACGGAAATTTAGGAGTGTCGGCGAGAGGTCAAGTTTTAAGTATATGGAGCGAAGGTCGAAAAGAGGAACTACCAAGAATAGAAACACCAACAAAAACAGGACGGAATAAAAGAAAATGCTCAAAGTTAAGAGAATGGAGCAAAGTTTTGAGTCGATGGTCTGTTCCAACCGCAGTAAAACCTTTTCGGCTTCCTTTTTCTATATGTGTGAGCGCAGGTTTGACGTCTCCAGCAGCCTGGACAAAAAAACACCGTTCTGCTCAGTTTGGATAATCTATTCTAAGATTGCTTCATTTGACTTTTTTGATGTGGTCATTGATTTTATGATATTAACTGACACTTGCGATCAAAATGGAACTTGGTATAATACGCTGTCTTATTTTGGATTCTTCTGCAAAAGCATACACAACAGTGACACAGATATGTCAAGTCAAGTCAAATCATGTTTATTTGTATAGCCCTTAATCACAAAGAGTCTCAAAGAGCTGCACAGATCGAAGACTATTGCTCTTCCCCCTGAGATTTGATCTGCAACCTCAGTGGAAAGGTTTAAATCTAAGATTAAAAGACATTTCTATCAAAATGTAGAGATTTAAGTGACCAAAAAAACCCTTGTGTATTTACTGCAAACGTCTAGGTATGAAGTTATTTCTTTACCAGAGGCCAAAAAATGGAAGGCAGCAACTTCAACTTGTCTGCTTAAAAGAAGAGTTTTGTGCAGTGGGACCTTTACTTTCGAATTTCATTTGTTCTGTCCTCTTTGGCGCGACCGGTAGGGGGCAATGCGCTTCATAGAACAATGCCATACAAACTAATCCATTTGCAGTTAATCACTAGGGGGAGAAGAAGTGGGATGGTAAAGCGAAGCTGCCAGACCAGTGTCGGCCTCATTTTTAAGCAGATTTGTTGAAAAACACGGATAATTTCAAGAATTTACAAATATGTCACCAAAAATTCAAGCGCTTTTTATTCTTTTAAAACAAAATGTTAACTTTCAAGCACGAACCCTGTGAGTAAAAGCCGCATGTTCACATTTAAAAACAATGCCTTTGGCTGTACAACGCAGCACACCTAATGCCGTTTTCAGCAGTGTCGTTTCTCAGGTCTGCCCCAAGTTGTTTACGTCGCGTGTTTTTGGACCATGTGAACATTCAAGAGGGAGATAACAAAGAGTAGCACATATTCACTACTGTGCCAAAAGAAAAAACAAATCAGGGCTGCATCGTTTGAAATAAATCAAAATAAATGAAACGCTATATTTTGATTAGCGCCAGAGTCACCATCCTGAGATTAGCGTTGGATAGCTACATAGCTGATGACTTTTTGTGTGGTCATTTGTCGCAGTACCGTCACATTTTAGTCCTGTGGTGAGGTGCCCTCTCCCCCTGGCAGGTATGAGAATTCTCCCACCGTAATCCTCTGCGTGTTGTAAGAAGAGACTAAAGTGGAGGGAGCGAAGGGACTGGGGATCCTCTCATCTCTATCTCTACTCCCTAAGAGACAGAAAGGTAAAGAAAGGGGGGCGGTAAACCGAAAGGTCCCGCAAACCCTAGTTATAGGGTCACTAAATGTGAGAGGATTTGGAAGTAAAGCGACTGAGTGGAAGAAAGAGGAGATCGGAAGGATGATGACTAAAAGCAAGGTTGATGTGTTAGCCTTGAGTGAAACAAAGATGAAAGGAAAGGGTGAATTACAGCTCGGTAATCACATGTATGGTAGAAAAGTCTGGAGTTACGGGTGGACATGCCAGAGAAGGAGTCGCTGTGCTTGTGAGTGAGAAAGCAAAGGAAAAACTGGTGGAGTGGAAATCTTCCAGATTGATGTGTGTGAGGCTAAAGTGGGGTGTAGATGTATGGATTTTTACAAATGCATATGGACCTGCTTCAGAAAGAAGTGCTGAGGAGAGAGAGGAGTTCTGGAAGGGTTTGTCCGAATGTGTGGCAAGTGCGTAAGAAGGGTGGAAAGTGGTAATACTACCTGAATGAGTGGGTGATGGAACGGTTGAAAACGTGGTTGGTGGATATGGAGTACCAGGAAGAAATTAGAGTGGGAAGAAATTGATTGAGTTATGTGTGGAAAATGAATTGGTGATTGCAAATAGATTGTTTAAAAAGAGGGACGTGAATAAGTATACCTTTGTCAGAGTGGATGGTGGTGAGATGGTGGACAGAGCACTGATGGATTATGTAGTGGTTAGGAAATGGATGTTAAGTAGATTGTTGGATGTGCATGTTTACAGAGGTGAAATGAGTGGTATGTCTGATCATTTTTATGTGGAAAGAAAACTGAGAATAGATGGATCGTGGGGGGCTAGTTATAAGAAGAGTGTGAGGAAAAAGGTTAAAATGTCAGAGTTGAATAAGGCAGAAAAGGAGAGAGTGTAATGAGAGGATAGGGGAAGAGTATGAACAGATTAGTAGAAGAGAAGTGGAAAGTGTAGAAATGGAATGGAAGTGGTTTAAAGAGGCCATGTAAAGGAGTGCAAAAGAAGTATGTGGAATGAGAAAAGTTGGTCGAGGTATTCGGAAAGGAAGTGAATGGTGGAATGATGAGGTACCAAAGGCTGTGACAGAGAAGAGACGTGCCTTTGAGAAGTGGCTGCAAGATAACAGTGGTGATGCGTGTGAAATGTATAAAGTGAAGAAAAGGTTGGTAAAAGCGGTATGGAAGCAGCGAAAAGGAAAGAAAATGATGAATGGTGTGGAAAAATAGGAGTGATTTTGAGGAAAGGAGAAAAGTGTTCTGGAAAGAAGTTAAAAGAGTAAGAAAGAGCGAGTCTGGAAAGGAAGAGAAAGTGAAAGTTAAGGACGGTATATTGCTTGTTAGCGGTAGTGCAGTCAGGACGATATGGAGTATTTTGAGGAGTTGCTAAATGTCGATGATGGGAGAGAAGTGAGAGTTGAGGCGATCGGTGGTATGGGGAGAATGCCCGTGATTGTGATTTAAATGTAAAGCCTGTGGAAACATGGGAGGTGCAAGAGGCAGTGAAACAGATGAAAGAGGGGAAGACACTTGGGTTGGATAGTTGTACTGCTGAATGCTTGAAAAAAGGTGGCACGGTTATGATTGACTGGTTAGTACACTTGTTTAATGTATGCTTTTTATGTGGTGTGGTTCCTGTTGATTGGTCTAGTGCACGTGTGGTGCCATTGTATAAAGGTAAAGGTGATAAGTATGAATGTAGCAATTCGAGAGGTATCAGTTTGTTGTCTGTAGTAAACTGTATGGAAAAGTCTTGATTTAGAGAGTGAGAGGAAGAACAGATGAGGTGTTGATGGAGGAGCAGAGTGGCTACAGGACACGAAGAGGATGTGTGGATCAGGTGATTGCAGTACGACAGGTGTGTGAGAAATATTTTGCAAAGGGTAAGGATGTTTATTTTGCTTTCATTGACTTGGAAAAGGCGTATGACAGAGTTGATAGAGAGGCGTTGTGGCAGGTGAAGGTAATGTATGGAGTAGGTGGAAAGTTGGAAGCATTGAATAGTTATTATGAGAACAGCAGGGCATGTGTAAGAGTAGTGAGTGAGACAAGTGAGTGGTTCCCTATGTTGACTGGTGTGAGACAGGGGTGTGTGATGTCACCATCGCTGTTTAATGTGTACATGGATGGTGAATGAGGTGAATGCAAGAGTATTTGGCAGAGGAGTATAGATGATGGATAACAGTGAAACGATATGGCAGGTAAGTCAGTTGCTGTTTGCAGATGACACAGTGCTTATTCCGAGGAAACATTGAGAAGGTTGATAATGGAGTTTGGAAGAATGTGTGATAGGCGTAAGTTATGTGTGAATGTTGGGAAGAGTAAGTTGATGAAGTGTTCACGTGATGGAGCGGGCATGGCGTTAAAAATAAAGTTGCATGGACAGGTGCTGGAAGAAGTTGAAAGCTCTAGGTACTTGGGTTGTGATGTGGCTGCAGTTGATGGAATGGAGTGCGAGGTATTGCACGGAGTGAATCAAAGAAGCAGGGTTTTGGGTGCTCTGAGGAGAGTGATTTTAGCAACAGGAGTATGAGTATGGATGTTAAGAGGGGACTTTATGAGAGTGTGATTGTGCAGACTGTGTTGTATGGTGAAGAGACTTGGAGCCTGAATGCAGATTTGAGAAGGAAATTAAACGTTTTTGAGAGGAAGTGTTTGAGGAGTAAGTTAGGAGTGACAAGTTTGGATATATTGAGAAATTTAATTGTGAGAGACAGAACTGGAGTAGTCGAGGAACTGAGCAAGCGTGTGGATAAGAGGGCACTTGGTTGGTTTTTCACTCATGGAGAGGATGGATGAGCAGCGAATGTTGAAGAGGATATACAGAGCAGAAGTAAATGGAAGGAGACCAAGAGGATGGATGGTGTTATGAGTGCACTGTAGGAAAGAGGTCTAAATATAGTGGAAGCTAAAGCTCTTGTTGGTTATAGGAAAGAGTAGAGAGGTGTTATAAAACAGTTAGTGGGATGCTTAGACATGTTATAAGGGATGGGTAGGCACCTGTATGATGCGGTAGGGGTAAACCAGTGAAAGCTGTCGGGACCTGCTGTTCAACAGAAGAGTGTGTTGTGTCACCCTGACCCGATTGACACTGCCGCTTTCTCGTGTCCCATTTTATCTGGCGGGACGAAAGCATGACCAACTTGGGTGCCGAGGTGCTTAACTTGTTTGGGTGTTTGGGCATTTGGGTTGGCCATGGTCCCAAAAATTTGACTGTGTTTTTTGCTACTTTTTATTTTCTTTGTTTGTCTTGCTGTCGGTCACCCCTCTTGAGGGATATGACCAGGGTAGATAGATAGATACATAGATAGATAGATAGATAGATAGATAGATAGATGGATGGATGGATGGATGGATGGATGGATGGATGGATGGATGGATGGATGGATGGATGGATGGATGGATGGATGGATGGATGGATGGATGGATGGATGGATGGATAGATGGATAGATAGATAAATAGATAGATAGATAGATAGATAGATAGATAGATAGATAGATAGATAGATGGATGGATGGATGGATGGATGGATGGATGGATAGATGGATAGATGGATAGATGGATAGATAGATAGATAGATTGATAGATAGATAGATAGATAGATAGATAGATAGATAGATAGACCCGTCTTCAAAGCTCACCTCCTAATTCCAGGTTCCATGCAGGCTGTCGGCCCTTGTTGACTCTGGCGCTGAGGCCAATATTCTGGACACGGCCTTAGCACAAAGGATGAGGATAAAACTCCTTTCCCTACCAACCCCGGTTTCTGCCCGAGCCCTGGACGATCATCTGCTGGGCACGGAAACACAGATTACGGAGATTATGGAGATGAAGCTGACCGGAAATCATCATGCTTGCTTCCCTCTCCCAGCCAGCCTCTCATCCTGGGGCATCCCTGGTTGGTTCAGCAAAACCCTCACCTCGACTGGCGTACAGGGGCGGTTCTGGAGTGGGGGGTCAAATGCCACCAGACCTGCCTATGCGCCGCCTCCCATCCATGACTACACTGCCCGATCTGTCCAATGTTTCCGCCTGCTACCACCACCTTCAGGAGGCCTTGAGTACGACTGTGCCATTGACCTCCTCCCGGGTTCGACTCCTCTCCGAGGCCGCCTCTACTCCCTTTTGGCTCCCAAGAGGCGGTCCATGGAGGAGTATATCTCCGATGTCCTGACTGCTGGCATCAAACGGCCTTCCTCTTCGTGGGGAAGAAGGACGGATCATTACGTCCCTGCTTTGACTATCGGGGTCTAAAACGAATCCGGAAAGGCGACGAATAGAAGACGGCGTTCAATACCCTTTAGGGCACTACGGACAACTGGTCATGCCCTTTGGCCTTACCAACGCACCCGACATCTTCCAAAGACTGCGTGATATCTTGAACCGGTTTATTTTCGTTTATCTCGATAACATCCTGATCTTTTCCAATTCCCTGGAGGAAAATATGCAGCACATCCAACCCGTTCTTCGCCGTCTCCTGGGGAACTCACTCTTTAAGGCTGAGTAAAGTGAGTTTCACGCCTTGGGTATATTGTGGCTGAGGGTAGCATCCACATGGACCCAGCCAAGGTGTCGGCAGTCACCTTCTGGCCCGTCCCTGACTGCTGAAAGAAGCTCCAGCAGTTCCTCGGGTTCCCCAATTTCTACCGCCGGTTCATCCGGAACTACAGCTCAGTGGGAGCCCTTCTCACTGCCCTCATCAGTCCCAAAAAGTCGTTCTGATGGTCACCGGCGGCCAATGACGCCTTCACCGCCTTCAGGTCCCACTTTTCCTTGGCAACCATTCGCCAGGTACCTGACCATGACCGCCAGCTCATCGACGTGGGAGTTGGAGCGGTCCTTTCCCAGAGGTCGACCGAGGACCACAAGATCCATCCCTGCGCCTTCTTCTTACGCTGTCTCTCACCTGTGGAGTGCAATTATGACGTGGTAGACCGGGAGCTGGAGGAATGCCGACACTGACTGCAGGGGGTGTCGGAAACATTTCTGGTTTGGACAGATCATAAGAATCTCCATACATCTGCTCGGCTAAACGCCTGAACCCCAGACAGTCTCGCTGGTCCCAATTTTTTGCCCGATTTAACTTGACCCTTGTCATACCGCCCGGGATCCCGCAATGTCAAGCTTGATGTCCTCTCCCGCCAGTTCCAAAAGGAGGGCTGTCATCCCCAGGGCCCAGCGGCATCCTCCCTGCCTCCCGTGTGGTGGCTGCGCTTACCTGGGACATCGAGGACCGGGTGAGGAGGGCGCTCCGAGACCAACCGGGTCCCATCACCTGCCCTGATGGTCGTCTGTTTGTTTCAGAGGATCTTCGATCGGAGGTTCTCTAATGGGGGCATGACTCCCGCCTGGCCTGCCATCCGGGGGCTGCTCGGACTAGCAGTCCCCTTGCTTGATGCTTCTGGTGGCCCACCTTGGTGAAGGACACCCGGGAATACGTCCAGGCCTGCCTGACCTGCTCCCGGAATAAGTATTCCAATCAGCCGCCAGCTGGCCTTCTTCAGCCTCTGGCTGTCCCCAACAGTCCCTGGTCCAGCATCTCCATGGATTTTATGACTGGACTGCCTGCTTCAGTGGGGATGAAAACCATCCTCACGGTGGTGGACCGCTTCAGCAAAATGGCCCACTTCATTGCGTTCCCGAAGCTTCCCTACGCCAAGGAATCCGCACAGGCAGTCCAGCTCCATGTCTTCAGGCTCCATGGCATTCCGAGGGACAATGCCTCTGACCGGGGCCCCCAGTTCTCCTCCAGGTTTTGGAAGGAGTTATGTCGTCTTCTGGGGGCCTCAGTTGGTCTCTGCTCGAGCGTATCAAAACATCTGGAGGCGTCTCTAAGCTGCATGGCCTCCCGAGAAGCCCTTTGCTGGGGTCTAAAACTGGTGTGGGTGGAGTATGCCCACAACTTGCTGATTAACTCGTCCACCGGCATGTCCCCCTTCCAGTGCATCTACTGCTACTAACCCCTGTTGTTTCCCAGCCAGGACGGAGAGGCCTCCTGCCCTTTGGCACTCGCCAACGCCCATCACTGCTGTCGCACCTGGGCACGGGCTCGTGCCGTCCTGCTCCGGGCTGTCGGCACATACTCCATCGGGCCAATCGCCGGAGGACCCGCGCTCCTGTCTACAAGGTGGGCCAAAAGGTTTTGCTGTCCACCAAGGACCTTCCTCTCCAGGTGGAATCTCGAAAGCTCGTGCAAGACAAGGACTATTTGACTCTGACTCCCGTCTGTCCCGTCCTTACCTGTATCCTGCTCGTCTTTCCCTGGCTTCCCGATTGTCTCCGGCTCCCTGACCTTTTCCTCCCTGCGACCACGCTCCAATCTCGCTTCTGCCCATCCATCACGCTCCAACCGCCTGTCTGAATTTCATCTTGCAAAGACCATGCTCCGATCCTGTGAGCTCCCTGCTCCTCCTGCCCAGCAATCGCTGGATTGCTGGCGCTTTCTTTCCTTTACCTGACGTCTAAGCTTCCGCAATAAAGTTTGTTGTGAAACGTTACGCGTTTTGGTTCTGGTTCTGACACTTTCAGCTTCGAGGTAAACCTTGTGCCATAATTACGAGGTTTTGTGAGATGTGAAGTTAACCACTTTTTTGTAGAACACCTACAAGTCCAAATTCTTGCAAAATAAAACTGAAAAAATAAATTCTTGCACCAATGCTTAGAAAAACGTGATCCAGGTTCCAATAAAATGTTAGTGATAGATATATGTATCAGACCCAAAAACATTAACGTGTCAGATTTCATCAAAAATCTTTCTATTGCTAAACATACTGTCCAGCAGTCCAGTTCCGCTCATCAAAAGAACTATGCATATTTGCTTTTTGCAAACGGAATTATGGTTAATATTGTTAACCTGAATCACCTCAAGGAATCAATAGTGTTTTTATTCAGGCTGAGCCCACTTTGGATTCAGAAGAAAACACGACAGAAAACCCTCATCTCATTAGCTGCATCGCTTTTTCTCAGTAGGGTCGCAGGGGTGCTGGAGCCCATCCCAGCAATCATCGGGCAGTGGGCAGGGGACACCCTGAACTGGTTGCCAGCCAATCGCAGGGCACACAGGGACAGACAACTCACTCGCGGAAAATGAAATAACCTTGAGAAGGGACCGCACATGTGGTAATCCTCCTTACAGGATGACCAGGTGCAATGGATGATGCAATAACAAATAATACACGGATATTGTCTACAAAAAATATAGGTTATTGATATGCTATAGTATCAATGACTATTGCAAACTATTATTACAGACTATTAACCTACACGAGGGCAGATGATACACATGTTATCAACATAAAGTATAGATTATTCATATGCTATAGAGCAGGGGTCGGGAACCTTTTTGACTCAAAGAGCCATAAAAGCAAAAAATATTAATTTTATTTTGGGAAAGAGCCACACCATATATTATGAGACAAATTTACTAAATTGCTAAACCCGCACTCCAGACAAACGCTTAGTCTTCAGCACATTTATTTTTTATGATTTGATAAAAATTATGAAAAGAGAATAATGCCAGAGCCCCTGTCCCAAAATCAACAAACATACCACTTTAAACTTGTCTCTTTCTTGCAATTACTCAAGATCGGTTAAACTCCTTTTGACCCTTTTTTTCATACATATTGGTTTCAAAACCAGATGCAAGCAGTTATTGTGTAAAAACGTCACAACATTCTGCAAATAGGGAGCCTGATGAGCTCACTTTTGGCGCAGACGGCGTAGGGCGAGAGATGGGAGGGAGTGCTTGCACTTTTTGCATAGCTCCACCCATCCCTCCCACTCACCCAATCAAATGACTAAGTTCTCTTCCGGTGTTTTGGCGTATTTACAGTTCTGTGGATTCATCATAAGGTATCTGAACACTGAACACAGATTATGTAGTGAACTTTTTTATAAATGATTCTTTAGCGTTGTACAGCCAAAACTAGTTTTTTTTTCCTCCCTTTTTTTGTGTGACACCTTGACTGTAAATTGTAGTGAAAAACGTGCCCTATATATTCTGCGAAGTAATACTGCATTATTTAGCTTTGGTTTGGCTTTGCGTGTACCTGAATAGGATAGACCACTCGCGTTTTGAACAAGATCGAGAAATTTTGCATGCAATCAAATTTGTCTCTGAGCCACAGATACTCATAGAAAGAGCCATATATGGCTCGCGAGCCATAGGTTCCCGACCCCTGCTATAGAGTAAAAGTGTGTTTTAAGCTTAGATTTAAACATTTGCACTGAGGTTGCAGATCAAATCTCAGGGGGAAGAGCATTCCACAGCTCCGGGGCCCGGATGGCCTTTCATCTTATGCAAGCAGAAACATCCTTAGAAAACCAAAAGATCTTGACTTGACTAAAAAGAAGACAGTCTGGGGTAAACCAAATTGGCGCAAGCTGATGTTATGAAAAACATTCAGCCAAAGTCAAAGAGGTTGGTTGACAACGACAGGTTCCAATTTCACGAGGCTGTGCTACTTGTGCGTGATAACTGACCACCAAGTTTTGAGAAATGTATTTAAAGTGAACAGATGAGATGAATTTCGTCTCTGTCATCAAAAGGAGCATATTTCCCTAAATACTTCATTTGCAATTACTTCCGTTTCATGAATGCTTCTATGCTAATATGCTAAAACATTACTGTACAATTACAATATTAATCATTAGTTTTAATCATTTTTTATTATAGAAAGCCTCCTATGCAAAATCTTGGGACAAAACTGGTTTTAATACGTGTTATAACATACTAAAAATCCATAACATGTGCAATCAAACAAAACAAAGATATTTATCGGTATTGCTTCACCATATTGCAGTAGTTTGGTAGATCTTTTATTAATAAGTCTTGTGAAGCACCTCACCTAGCATTCTGTTAATTATGCAAAGGATTTTCAACATCAGCACAAGCAGTTGAATTTCATCTAACTTTGAATTGCCAATATTATCAAAAAAATTATTATTACCCAGTTCTAGTGGCAAACATATGTAACCAAAACTAATTCGATCACAAGTCTTTCAGAGGGGAGCTCTCAGATTTATATCACTTGAGATATTAAGCCTGTAAATGGTGAAATGTGCAAATAGCCACCAAAGGTTTTGAAAAACATGATCGCATGCAAATGTATCAAGTTGAAGATAAATTTAAATTGGGAGCAATGTTTTTATTTACACTGAGAAAAAGATCAGGGTTTCCCAATATTTTATGTTGAGCATATTACATAAACACAGTCATTAATATTTGAAGGGAAAAAACAATCCACCAAAATAATTGTCTGTGTGTTTGAAGGTGTGTGAACATGCACTTCTTTTAAAAAAATATTATGGACATAAGGAAAACAAAGGTGAGGTGAGAAAAACTGCTAAAATTATGTAAACAAAGAAAAGAGAAACAAAATAAAGAAAATGATTTACATAAGGATACAAGTGAGATAAATGGAAGCCATGTGTATGTTTGAATTTTTTTTTCTGTTTTTTTTTTTTTTTTTTGGGGGGGGGGGGGGGGGGTTATTAGAGAAGCCTGTAATCATTTTTTTTTTTTTTTAAATAGAGTGCTTCCAGCCTACAAACAGAAACATGCAATTACTCGTGCAGAGACAAAGCAAGTGTTCGGATCAGGCGTCCACATGAGCCAGCAACCATGTGTGTTCATGCATAAGATCACAGCACACATGGAGCTGGTTACAGCACGGCCCTCTGGGTAATGTGGTTCAATGAGGGCCTCCAGACAACTACAACCACTTATCGTTTGTCAGATTGTAATCCAATTTCTTCTTGGGTACTTTAGTCACCAGCATGCATTGACCAGGAATGGCAATAAAAATATTCTATTCTATTCTATTCCGGCTTAAATCTCGACCTAAAAGACGCACGCCTTGGTTTAATGATGAAACTAAATCCCTTGAACGAGAATGCAGGAAATCTGAAAGAAAATGGCGCGCTACCAAGCTTGATGTCTCCTGTGGTTCTGATATAACTGGGAGGAGATGCAGGAGAACCCAAATGTATCGGTACGTAACGATTGGAATTATAGTGAGCACAGATTTTTACAATCTGGAGATGGAATAAGAGCTTGCTCTGTCCACTCCACGCATCGGCCCGGTATTGCAGTACCTCCGGGAACGGTGCATTCGCAATGATCGCAGCAAGGCTTTAGGGCTAGGACCTTAGCTTGGCCTTTTGGCTGAGAGTAAGAGTCCCGGCTCCTTGGCTTTGTGCGTATTATGAACTGACCGATAACGGATAATGGATAATGAATAACGTAGATAGAACAATAACCCTTAAAAACCCCGCTTGTGGTTTTCCATCAAATCTGGTGTGATAGTTTGTTGAAGTATAAAGCGGCCCTTGCCTCTGCAAAATCAGACTACCTTTCGGAAGTGATTGCGTCACAAAAGAACAATCCCAAAGTCCTTTTCGACACTGTAGCATCGCTTACAAGGCAACAGACTATCCCAGATAGCTCCACTCATTCTGCCCACGACATAATGGTCTTCTTTACTAAGAAGAACCAAAGCATACAGGAAGAAATCGCTAAAGACAGTATTAATTCAACACATAATAAAGCACTGAAATCTATAGATGCACAACATGGTGGCTGTCCAGGGATTTTGTCCCGTTTTAGTGAACTGTCACTCGATAATCTTAAACAGATGGTGAATACGGCCAAACCGACGACTTGCCAGTTCGACCCGCTTCCAGGTTCACTTATTAAAGGTCTCTTTGGCGTTCTTGCACCTTCAGTTCTAAATATTTTAAACATATCACTCTCCTCAGGTGTAGTTCCAGCGGCTTTTTAGTCCGCTGTCATTAAACCCACACTGAAACGACCCAACCTTGATCCAGAAAACTTGTGTAATTATAGACCTGTGTCAAACCTACCCTTTCTTTCTAAAATACTTGAAAAAGTAGTGGCACAGCAGCTGAATGATTTCAAGTCCGTGAACAATCTCTTTGAATCAATGCAATCAGGATTCAGGGCTAACCACTCTAATGAGACAGCTCTGATTAAGGTAACCAATGATCTCCTACGGGTAATGGACTCTGGCGCATCATCACTTTTGCTGCTGCTGGACCTTAGTGCTGCATTTGACACAGTGGACCATAATATCTTGCTAGAACGGTTGGAAAAATGGATTGGTCTCTCAGATAGGACACACTGCATTAAATATGGCGAATTGACATCTGAGCCCTTTAGTGTTACCTGTAGTGTTTCGCAGGGTTCAGTGCTTGGCCCCCTTCTCTTCAGCATTTATATGCTTCTGTCAAAGCTAATCATATTTAGTTAATTGTGTATTTCTCTGTCTTCTATGTTACAAATAATCCTGATGTGCTTGACTTATATTACAACTCGTTTTCTGCTGTTTTGTACTATTTTTGAACCGAAAGATATATATGACGTCGCTTGTTATTACTACGCATGTGCGAACTTTGAACCGTAGACGTATGTGTGACGTCATTGATACTTTCTGCGCATGCGCACGCTTTTGAACAAAACCCGGCTGCACCGCGGGAAAATTGTGAGACGGGTGAGACTTTTGAATCCGTCCTCCCACTGCGCAGTGAATAAATCCTAAAACTACATTTGCCTCTCTTACTGATCACTTCAGTTTTAACCTATTACGAAAATATTATCCCTAACATTTTTGTTGCCGAAACCGGGACGGTACGTAGTATTTTGAAGTTGAAAACGAAAGAAAAAAAACCAATCCATTCTACCGCGTGGTCTAGAACAAAGGAAACTTTGTTCTTTTTCGAAATCGGCTTCGAAGTCAGCGGCATCGTCAAAGAACCAGGATGAAGTGATCGGTAAGAGATGCATTTGTAATATAAAAATTTGGAATAATTCTAAGAACGAAGCCATTTTTATAAAAAGATAAAGTTGAATTGGCCACAGAGAGAGATAATAGTGTTGGACGGGCGCCATATGTGGGCTTGAGAAGCCATTACAAAACCTTAGCTAAGTAAATACCCTAAAGGAATCAGAATAAAATACGAAGTATTTCAAATACTCAAACTTTTTGTTTGAGACGGAACTGGATTGATTGCCTCGGGACGGAAAAATGTCGACACTAACCCCGCCGTGGGGTCGGTAGAATGGGAAAGAAAAGTAAGGGGGGGGTACTGAAACGACCCCCCCACTTTTCCCATTGTCCTTTTTCAAAAAGAGGACGGATCCCTCTGTGGTTATATAAAATAAAATAAGGTTTAAGTAAACTGCATGGCTTCATAAAAAAGTGTACACGGTCTAAAATTAAACTAATTTTTTGTGGGCCCACTCTGTCTTGTCAAATGTTTTATGTTTGTTCAATGTGTAAATGTTTGTATTCTTTCCTATATTCTTATTCTTCTTGTCTTATATGTTTGTTTGAGCTAGCTTTTAATCGGCCCACGTAACTGAAAAGAAAAAAAAATAGAAAAATACGAAGAAAATTGCCGCAAACGAGAGAGCGCGCGCATTTTTAAAAGGAAAAAAAAAAAAAAAAAAAAAGGAAGAAGCGAAGTGCACATTGCAACGAGAGAAACGTTTTTTTTAAGAGTAAGACCGTTTAAAAAATGTTGTTTTTGGGTGGAACCGAGAGCACATCGCGTTAGGAATCGAAAACGTTCGTTTTTTGGGAAATCGGCGTTTGACGCTAACGGTGTACAACATAACGCCTGCGGGCCTAAGGGGTTCCAAAAAATATTTTTTTTTTCGGTCCAAATTTTTTTGGTTTTTTTCAATTGGAAAACGATAAATTTAGGTGTGCTAAGTTTAGAAAACTTATGTTTGAGTTATTTTAGATGCATTAAATGAGTTAATGCCAGAATAACACTTACTAAAGATACAATAACAAAAATAAAGATAGAATATTCCGGTTTTCAGTTCTAAATTAGAAAATTAAGGACTGTAAAGACGGGGGAAAAATCAAATTGAGCCAATTGGAATGGAATAGAGATAAAAGGTGTTTTGTACAAAATTATCAAAATAGAGCGAATAATTATTTTCAATGAATATGGAGGGAAAATTCAGTGAGGGGAATAAAAATGATAAAATGACTCGTAGATCAATACACATCATTTTTACATTTAGGCTGGTAAGGTAAGAAGGTGTTAGAAAGTGCAGAAGGAAAAAGTGTTATGTAGGGAATGGATTGTTGGCAAAGCATGTAAGGAAGTTGTTAGATGGACAGTGAAAGTTCGAAGTTTTTGAAGAAGGGTTTTAAAGGAAGTAGGCACAAAGATCAGATTGAAGGCTGAATTAGTTCACGAAAAGATGAGGAAAGGAAGAGACACAAGATGTGGATTGATCAGAGCGGAAAAAGAAGAAAGGATATTGCAAGTAAATAAGAGTTGATAGAAGGAAGTAAAAAAGGGTAAAGAAAGTAAATCGTTAAGGAGAAGAGCAAGTGGAATACAAGTAAGAGAAGGAAGGAATGTAAAAGGGAAAAGTTATTTAAAGAAAAAAATAATTCGCTGAAAATTGGATATGAAAAACTTGAGACAAAAGTATGAAAAACATCACATTAGTGTTTTTGGGGTTCCTCATGGTCTTGAAAAACACTATATAAATGCAAACCATTTATAATAGATTAGAATATACCTTTACCGACATAGTTACAAAATGGGTTAACATATTGTGACTGACAATGAAATTTGGCATAACAATCCATCTTCAAAGTAAGGTAAAGGAACAGAGAAGATAAGGTTATAGTCATAATTGATACAATATTTACACAAAAATAATTGCACGTAAGATGTTACATACAATTGAGGTTTGTGTAATATGCATTTGGTGAATAGACATCGCAATAAAAAAAAGTTGTCAGCATTGTGCAAAACATGTGACAGTATTTTCATAGATAAGCTATAAAAATTAACAAAAATTATTTAAAGGATGAAAATCTATTTGAAGGCAAATGAACATAGATATACTATCGAACACTACACTATTTCGTTGCCATAATGGAAAATATTATAGACTATAGAAAAATAGTTGGAACCATCATGAAAACACTACAAAGGACCTAAGGTAAAGTTTGATTTTACAGCAAAAGTGTTGCACTAACAATGTTTTGAGTTCTAGAATTTTGGTTCTTGTCTCATTTGGACTCAACAACCCGCTGAGGAGAAAATGGGATCAGCGAAAGGTAGCACAAAAAACATGATGAAGATATTCCATGTGATGAACAATGGTAAGTGAAAAACCAATTTTTATGATATTAAAGGAATATGTCATCAATAAAGGTGTTACAGGTGAGAACCAGAAAAGTTTTGTGTTCATATTCGGCCGGTATGAACCATAACTATGACAAGTAGATCTCATCTTGTTGGAGTCCATCACAGCGACCATCGAGCAGCGATTGGAGGACACCCTGAACTGGTTGCAAGCCAATTGCAGGGCACACAAAGATACACAATTCACTAGCTCATTCACACGTAGGGACAATTTGGACCAGCCAGTCCACCTGAAATGCATGTTTTTGAAAGAGGTAAGTGATCCGGATAGCCGGAGGAAACTAACGGAAACAATGAGCATGCAAGCTCCGCACAGGAGCCCAGTGGCTGGCTTGGAACACACACACCTGTTCCCAGGTCCTTAGTAATGCAGTACACGTGCTGGCCACTGCGCCACCGTGCTGCACACACATATATAATATATATATATGAAACAATTTTAATACTGAACTATCAATAATGATAATATGATAGGGATTTTGAATTCCCTGTACTAGCTTGCTAAAAGATTTATAGATCTTGGGAAAGATCTAATAACCCCTGAAATTAAGTGATACAAAGATATCTGCGTATTCATTCAGTTTTGATCATCAAATTATTAATTCATTTTCTGCATTTGTTGATGGTAATTGCAAATAACAGGCTTGTCTTTTTTCCATTTTTTTACTTTCTGTACTTCTCTCTTTAACATCTTAGTACAACATAATTCGTGATATCAATCATCAAAGCAAATGAGCCGTAAAAGCAAGCTCTCTTTGATGAATTGAACAAGGAAAAAAGCCGTTTGTCTAATAAAAAGACTGACCTTCACTCGACAAGAATTACCAACAACAATGACGTAATCTCGAAGCGATGAGATCTCGTTAGCTAAGATCGACGTGCAGGAAAATAAAACTCGTATAACAAAACCAAATTAACGATTAGGCTTGTAATGTGTTAAATCTTTGTTAAAGAGTAACTAAATGATAATGACAATTTAAAGGGAAAAAAGTTGCGTCCCCAGCATAAATGACGTGGGGAAATGAAAACAATGAGTGTATAATACAAGATAACTATACAGAATAGTTTAAAAAGAAAGAATATTTGAGTAACCGAACTAATCATTTCTTTTTGAATATGCGAATAGCAAAAGGGTAATAACTTTAAGACATGTAGTTTTGCTCCTGATAAAGCAGGGACAAAAAAAGCAATGAAGATGACTAAAAACCGTCCATAATTTTAGTGTTCATCTTCTCGTTCGTAAATGGACAAATTCAAAAGAGGCGTAATATGTAAAAAGGTTATTTCCTTAGTTGTTCTCCTATTCAATAGTAGATTACTCTCAATAAAATAATGCAGGAACCATTTCAAATAATCAAAATTTTGAAGGAAGTTTGAAAATGACGACAAATTAACACAGAAAAGAAGAATTCGAGACTAGAAATCATTAATAACGTAGCTGAAGCTATTTCAGTCACTGAATCTATTTTTTTCTTTTAAACAGGAAAAAGAGAAACAAGTAGTAATAGTTGGACCAGATCGTTAATTTGTTTAGCTTTAATCACAAGGGATCTCGAAAGGATGCTTAGAACGAAGACTATTGCGTAGAAACAAAGATTGTTGCGCAGAATAAAAGATAATGAATAAACAAAATAGATACACTCAACAAGATAATTCATAAGTGACAATTATGTATGGCTCTATATTGAATCAATAACAAAAGATTGATTATGGTTACAGAGAGAAGAAAATACAATTAGAGAAGTTATGACATTAAGTTCAATTTGGCATTTTTTTGAGAATTTTTTGTTGATCTTTTGAGATTTCTGATGTTTAGTGTGAGAATTTGGAATTTTGACAAATTTAGCCCAAAGGAAATTGGGAGGACAATTGATTACACACTGAATTTTTTTAGATTGAGTGTTACGATTGACAAATGATAAACAAATGTGTAACAAATACTGACTTATGGTTTGGTTAAGTTAAAAGGAAACGGTTTCTATGGAAGAGCATTTTTAGAAGACAATGAGAAACTGATCAATCTTGAAGAGGGCCATAGGAAATAACGGATTAGTTGATTTTGAGACATATCGGGCTAATTTAAGAATAATTGCATGGGAAATAAATGGATAGAAATTGATTAAACAAAGATAATGTCTACTAGTACTTAAATTTAGAGAAAAATTTAAGACATGGAATAATCCGGCCGATTTACTAAAAAAATCCCACTACATAAGCACAATGGAATTAACGAGACTCTTAAGTGCCAGTGAATTCCACAAAAAGACTCTTTCCTTTCTTTTTGAAAGTCCATTTACTCTTCAAAGGACATACCACCCTGTCAAAAAGAAATCATGGACAAAAATAATTTGCTGAAAGAGCCAAAGACATCAGTCATCCATTATCTGCGCCGCTTATCAACAGCGAGGCCAAGGGAGTGAGATGGAGCACATCCCAGCTACGCTCATCAACAACGACATCAAGGGAGTGATGAGGCACATCCCAGCTGCTTTTCAGACAGCTAACAGGAGATTCCTGCAGTCGTTACCAGTGAAATTGACAAAAAAGTCAATAAAGTCATTTTGTGTTTGACATGGACACATTTTTGAAAAACTATTTTTGATGGGCCAAAAGCAACATTCAAATGGTGAATGTGATGTGGAATAAGCAAATCAAAAGACTGAAAGACAACAACATTCAATAATGCGTCTGCTTGAAGTTATATAGAGTCTTGTTAATACAAAGTGTAAATGTATTTGAGGAAGATTGATAAATTCATCTTGCAAATTTATAAATGTGTCTGATTTCACTCCTATTCATAGATTGTGAACTTAGGTTTTAACTCAGGGGGGAAGTTGAGACATTCCGTAAAATATAAGTTAAAACCTAGTTTTTTCCGAAATTGATGAAAAATTTTCTTCTGAATAAGCTCTCCATATAACTGTTTTTTGAGATTCAAATTACGAAATTTGGACGAATAGAAAAATTTTACACAGAAGAAATGTTGTAATATAACAAAATTTACAATGTTTATCAAATTGATTAACAAAAATCAATTTAAATAACCATTCACCATTAGAAAATCGCCCACATTGAGAACATTTTGGGATGGTATTTTTCATTTTTGGCAAAATCATTCACTTTGAGCGTGAATTACCTGCTTTCTTTGCAAAATACTGTTATTTTATCTGAAATTTACTTACTGAAAAGATAATATATAGGTTATGATTTTTATAAAAGGCAAAACAAAGAGTGAATCATAACAATAAAAACGTCTTTTCTTGGGTTAAATTGACAATTTATCCTGGTCATCTGCCTCGAGGGGAATGGCCAACAGCAAGATAACACATTGAAAATCATAAGAAAATGCAAATAAAAAGTGCATACAAAATGTTTTTTTCTCGAATGTGATCAATCTACAAAAGAGAAAACACTCAATCACTCAAATCAGGGTAAATGATTCTGACAAGGATAATGGTTAAACTGATTCAGTGACTGGATTTAGTGAAAAAGCTAAATTTGAAATTTAGAACTGACAATTTAAAAAATAAATTGTTTATCTTCGAGTTAGAATTTTGGGATAGAACGCTCAAAATGGATAGGGCATCTTATAGTGGGGATTTTGATTTTCACTTAAAATAAATATAAAGACAACTTGAGAAAATATACAAATCTATAAATGATTTTTTTTTAATTTGTTTTGAGCCATGAAGTCTCAATAGGGGGGAAGAAATAGCATAGCACAATCTATTTAATAAAAAAAAAAATAAGTCCTGACTATCCTTTTTTCCCCAACTACAGCTTTCCCTGAATATCCAGTTCTATGGTATTGATTTATGCTTCTCATCCATACAGAAGGTGACCCCTGCTGATCAGATGATGTAGTTCTGTCAGCCCACAGGGAGCGTCAAACCTAACTTCTTTCCAAGGACAGCGGTCAGGATTCTGGGGAGTGTGCTAGCACTCGCGCCATCAACTGTGTCTCCTACAAACGTCCGCCTCGACGCAGGAGGCTGTTGTCATCTCAGGGAAGAAGCTAACTTGCCAGATCCGAAAAGAGGAGCAATCCAATGTGGACAACTGGATGGTGTCATCTCATCTACAAGTAACACATCATCACGCCAGGAGGTGTGGGGATCCTTACGATGCCCATGCTCATGAAAAACTGCATCAAAGCTGCCAATAGTGCCCTAATCTATTCTTCCGAAAGAATAGGCATTAGATTCTACAATGATATCTAGAGAAATGGTCGTAAAAGTACCAAAATGAGAATCCTAACAACTGAGGGAAGAAACGAGATTAGGTTCAATTTCTTCTATCGTAATGTTGAAATTTTGGACTTTACGGACTGCTTTGTTACATTGGTATCAGTTCCCATACACCAAATTTAAATGGACTTAGACAACATTGTCTAAAAGGACTTATCCCTAAAGGGAAACCTCCCCATTGCACACGCGAAGATCTGAGCGGGTAAGCTAATCAAGTACCGTTCACCAAGTCATCCAGGCCCTGTGGAGACCAGCGCACAGGCAGGGTTCTTTGTTTTGTGTTTTTAACCATCGCTCATTACTACTACTACGTTTTCTAGCATAAGAAACACTCTCGACCTCATGGAAATGAGGTGGGAGGAGGGGAATTTTTTCCTTTACGAAGGTTTTTCGCCCCTCCACGAAACTACTAACCTGTTGTATTTCTTAATGATGTGTTAACTTAAAAATCTCTGGTATTATCACTGATATCCTTCGAAATCCACAACAGGGGGGAAATGTCAAAGCTAATCATATTTAGTTAATTGTGTATTTCTCTGTCTTCTATGTTACAAATAATCCTGATGTGCTTGACTTATATTACAACTCGTTTTCTGCTGTTTTGTACTATTTTTGAACCGAAAGATATATATGACGTCGCTTGTTATTACTACGCATGTGCGAACTTTGAACCGTAGACGTATGTGTGACGTCATTGATACTTTCTGCGCATGCGCACGCTTTTGAACAAAACCCGGCTGCACCGCGGGAAACTTGTGAGACGGGTGAGACTTTTGAATCCGTCCTCCCACTGCGCAGTGAATAAATCCTAAAACTACATTTGCCTCTCTTACTGATCACGAAAATATTATCCCTAACAGCTTCCACTAGGTGATATTATTCGCAAGTATAATATCAGTTTCCATTGCTACGCAGATGACACTCAACTCTATCTCCCGATGGAGGAATCTGCCACACTAAACTGTAGAAATCTGGAGGCCTGCCTCACCGAGATAAAAGAGTGGATGTCACTCAATTTCCTGCGTCTTAACTCTGAAAAGACTGAAATGTTAGTTATTGGTCCATCTAAGTCCCGTGACTTATTCTCTAAAACTGCTGTACATCGACAATTGCCACATCACACAGAGCGACTCACTTAAAAATGTAGGTTTCATATTTGACCCTGATCTGTCCTTTCAAACACATGTGAAGAAAATTACTAGAACCACTTTCTTCCATCTTCGTAACATTGCTAAAATTTGTCCTATACTTTCTCAGTCGGATGCGGAAATCATAATTCACGTGTTTGTTACCTCCCGTCTCGATTACTGTAATGCACTACTTTCCGGTCTTCCGATGACCAGACTCAAGAATCTTCAGCTGGTACAAAATGCTGCAGCAAGGCTTTTAACCAGGACAAAAAAGTACGATCACATCACCCCAATTTTGGCTAACCTGCATTGGCTCCCTGTTAGCCTAAGATGCGATTTTAAGGTTCTCCTATCACTACACAAAATCATACATGGACTTTCCCCCTCATATCTTTCAGATCTGATTTCCCCCTATGTCCCGGCCCGAAGCCTTCGTTCTGAGAGCGCCGGTCTCCTGGTGATCCCAAGTGCCAAGAAGTGTTCCGCTGGTTCGAGAGCGTTCTCCGTCCGGGCACCGGTGTTGTGGAATGCTCTTCCCCCTGAGATCCGATCTGCTGCCTCAGTGGACATGTTTAAGTCTAAGCTTAAAACTCACTTCTACTCTATAGCATATGAATAACCTAAACTTCTTATATGTAATAACTTGTGAAGCCATTTGAGACTATTTGTGATTAAGGGCTATACAAATAAAAATGACTTGACTTGACTATTCTATTTTATTCTATTCTATTCTATTGTTTCGGACTAATGTAAAATGTGAGCTCTTTTCAAAATGAAAATGTAAAATTAAATTTGAAGGTATAGTGGCCCCTCTTTATATGAGCTAGTCTAGATTTGAGAAGTTTGAAATGTTTTTTGAATAAAAATGATAAGAGAGCGAATTCAAGTTCCGGGAATTTCCAGACACTTCCACTAGAGGGCAGATTGCTCGAGATTGCGCACTACCAGCATCAGCTCGCCCCAGTTAACATGTGTTTTTCCCGCCATACAAACCGGATCCTGCACTCTTGTGTTGTACTTTTTTTGTCATGTTCTCATGCTCCCTCACTCCTCCACCACCAAGCCAGGATAAGTCCTAATTATAAACTCACATTTTATTTACTTAAAATCTTCTATTTTATCTTGTTACTGGATTTGTATGTTTATTGACTATTTTAATCCTTTTTTTGGCATCAGGAAGATGTGTTTTAAACCTATTTCGGGTTAACTTGGATGATTTGGGGACGCCGTAACCGGACAAATTGTTTTTCAGCTATTTTAGGGAAAATACAAGATACGAGACATTTTTGATACAAGCTCAATCCAGAACCAAATTATTCGAGTATATAGAGGGAACACTGAATTAGAAAACGTGAAATTCCAACACTGCTTAGTTTAAAAGCTTTATGATTACCAAAATCCCCAAATTAGCCAAAATTTTGAAAGTGCTCCCTATAACCCCGTGTCCCATATATGCTGCAAAATACAGTGGCTAATCCATAGATCACATAAACCAGTGTTCATTTTACCTCTGAAAAGTAATGGGTCCCGGGGACTCGCATGCTCAAAAATCTATGGGTCCCCAAAATTTTGTGTTATCGAGGTTGAAATTGTAAATCGGTGACAAATATATAATAAAAATCTATATATTAATTATATTCCGTTTTAATCATCACAGTTTATTGGTAAGTAGTTATCACTTCAAGATTTTTTAGTTCACAACAATATTGTACATTACACAAAATAATATTGCTGAAATAATTATATTAATCCATATTTTTATTCAGTTTTAATCATCAGTTAATTGGTAATACAAAGCAGTTATCACTTCAGATCTTTCAGTTCATATGTTCTTCGTGGTTTGCTGTCCCGCCACAGTTGTAATTCCTTCTCAAGGTCCAATCCATTATCATCCTCCTCATAGCGTAACCAGGAATATAATTTAGTCCATTTTGGCAGAAAAGTCCTTTTGTTGCTAGGAGTATTCTTTTGTTTATTTTCTTTCGTCGAATCGTTCGCTTGAACACATGTGTTTTCCTATCCTCCGCAATCTTTCAAAGAATTTCCATACCTGTCAACCTCCACGGCTCCATGCTGTATTTTCCCTTACAAAATGATCTTACACCATATTTTTTTCAAACGTGTTTATTTATGTAGTTTAACATGTTAAATTGTACATGTGTTTCGTTAGATCATATATATTGTTAATTAACATTTTGTTGTGAGATACTGAGTTGCTCGACATGAATGAGGTTAATTGTAAAAAAGGTTCAAAAATTAAGTACCTTGGACGTTCACTATAGAAGGAAAAAATGCAAATATAATTAAGTAGAATAATACATTTTCTTATTCAAATTATTACTTCATTCTCTGCATCAAATTATTGTTGGTAATATTAAAGGGAAATGTTCCAGAGAAGGAAAACTGGTGGATAATAAAAGAAAACATGAAATCTGTAGCAGAGTCATCCTTGTGTCTGTCGTTGAATCGAGCACTTGGTTCAACGGTTCTATCTCTGGGTTGAGACTTCCAGACTCTTTTTGCAAACTTGTCCAAGACTTTTTCTTAGCCTGAGAAACAAGGTGAGATTAGACGGGTGCAAGGGAAAAATGATAAAGGAGTAAATTGGGCCCACAAGTGACGAGTGGATTTTTTTTTTTTACTTAAAACCACACATTATCCTACAACAGAATTTTTTTAACAAAATGTTATGACTGAAAGATATCAATTTTGTGCTATAGTGTACGATTGAACCGACTTAGGAATGTTTACATATCTGACGTTTGGGTCTGACTAAAATATTCCTCTTTTTATGATCAGTTTTCCAGTATCCAGTCAGTGACACGACCACTAAAGGTTCGCTCAAGTACGCAACAAGAGCATTCTGCTGAAACAGCTTGGTGAGACCCTTACACTGCATTAAATTGTAAAATAGTTTAGTCAGTTACCGTATTTTCCGCACTATAGGGCGCACTGGGTTATAGGGCGCACCCCCAAAAAATAGTTTTTGGTCCTATATCTTCCATAGATAAGGCGCACCGGATTATAAGGAACAATGGGATTGTCGACAAAACAGTCAGATAGTTCAGTCAAACTTATTACCCCCTTAACATTCCCAAAGCTTGCAAAGAAGCAAATACGTGTCGTAGACACGTGCGGATGCGGTGTCCGTACGATGTCACTTAAATGCGTCATTTCAAATATCATTCGGAAGGTTGAAGTCTTGGGATTCAAGAAAAGCCAAACATTTCTATGTTTCTATTTTCTTTTTCGCTCACAACTTTACTGTGCATATGACAATAAACACTTGGAATTGAGTTTAATTCACTCAACTCATCACAGCAACATCAAGATCGTTCTAAAACAAGATACCGGGAAAATATAAAGCCGCATAACTCACCTAAGTTCTCACGTTCAATAATGATACGCAATCATGGTCTTATTACAACCGTGAGTGAAGTAAATCCAGGAGAGTAGAATATTTACAAATACAGACTAATGAAACATGTTTCTTTATACCGTACTTTAGCAAGCTTGCTACGCCATTGCTAAACTCGGCCGATTGCAGGGTTTGTTTTGGCCATCTAGCCAATCCGAGGCTCCGAATAACTTCAGCCAATAGCGATCGATTTAACGGATGATTGACACATCTTTTTCGGCCAATTGCAGGGTTTGTTTTGGCCCTCTAGCCAATCCGAGGCTCCGAATAACTTCAGCCAATAGCGATCGATTTAACGGATAATTGACACATTGGTTAGTCAATGAAACGCCGGTATATAAATCCCAGCATACACCGCGGACTTGCTACGCCATTCCTAAACTCGGCTGATTGCAGGGTTTGTTTTGGCCATCTAGCCAATCTGAGGCTCTGAATAACTTCAGCCAATAGTGATCGATTCAAATGATGATTGACACATTGGTTAGCCAATGAAACGCCGGTATATAAATCCCAGCATACACCGCGGACTACTCCACGTTCGGGGTAAAATCGAGTCGGCGGCTGTTGAGTAAGTTGCGAGACCTTGCGAATTTAATATTGAGCCATATATAAGGCGCACTGTGTTATAAGGCGCATGGTCAGCTTTTGAAAAAAATTAAGACTTTTAGGTGCGCCTTATAGTGCGGAAAATACGGTAATTAAAGGTAATGACCAGGAAGCGAACCCGGCACAAAATGTAAATTATTAAATTGAGCTTTTCTCTCGCCTTTTTTTTCTTCACGGAAGAGCTGCACAGCATGCACTTACTTTTACTCAAGTAATTTTTGGGGTGACTACTTGTTACATCTACTTGAGTGATACCATTGTGAAGTAGCTGTACTTTTACTTGAGTAACATACTTCGGCGTTGCACCACAGCGCCATACGTACTTGGGAGCCGAATTGCGCACTTAGAGGCCGAAGTGTGCACCCCAGCATTGCACTTCAGGGCCTCACATACTTCAGCGCCAAGGTGCACACTTGATTTGAGGGACCAAGCCCAAAGTAAACCTGAAGCTGCACCTCGTCGTTAAATTTCGGCGCTTCGGTGCCAAGGGGCACACTTCTATGCAAAAATGCAGCTTCAGGTTTATTTTGGGCGCAGTCCCTCAAATCAAGTTACTCGGTCGGGTTTGAGCTTTTATAAACACGGCCCGGGTTTATTTTAATTATACTTACTTACTTACTTATTGCTCCAGCGAAGGTCGGGGGGTCCCGTCCCTGTGCGTTGAGCCGACCAGATGAACCAGGTTTTTCCAATGCTGGCGGTCTTGTGCCAGCTGTTCTGCATCCTCTACGGCAACTCAGTGTTGTTGGAGGTTGCCCGCAACGACGTCGAGCCATCGAGTGCGGGGTTTCCCTCGTGGTCGTCTCCAGCCTGCGGCCTTTGGGTCAAACTGGAGAATGGCTCGTGTCGGATGGTCTGGTGGCAGACGAAGGACATGGCCAAACCAGCGGGTGCGGTGTTGTGCGACCAAGGAAGATGCTTGGGGCTGGCACGTGCGGGCTCTGAGCTCTTTATTGGAGACTCGCTGGGGCCACCTGATGTTCTCGATGGTTCTGAGAGCCCTGCTATCAAAACCATCGATTCTTGTGGCCAGGGTGTCGTTCAGGGGCCATGTTTCTGAGCCATAAAGCAGGATAGGGAGTACGGCGAGGTTGTAAATGCGGAGCTTCGTCTTGCGTGCGATGGTCTGGTGCCGCCAGAGTGGTTTCCAGAGAGACTGCAGAGCAGATGCTGCCAGGGCTCTTCTGCGGAGAATCTCTGGTTTTAGGTCCCCATTGTCTGTCACCATGGACCCCAGATATACAAAGCTCTTGACAGGCTCTACGATGTCGCTACCAATTTGGATGGGAGGTGGATCTGGTCCATCACCGACATACATGAACTTGGTTTTCGTCCAACTCACTTGCAGGCCAAGCCGCGCTGCCTCTTCGCTGTAAATGCCCAGAGCGTCTCTCAGCTGGCTGTAGGAAGTGCTGAGAATGATGGTGTCGTCAGCATACTCCAGGTCAGTCAGGTGGTAGTTGCCGAAAGACACTCCGGGGATGCGCTCACTAACCCTGAACATCAGATGGTCGATGATGCAATTAAAAAGGTCGGGAGCAGCCACACAGCCTTGGCGAACGCCGCTGGAGATAGCAAACCAGTCGGAGTCAATGCCGTTGATACGGACACAGCTCTCTGTGTTGCTGTAGAGCAGCTTGATCAGGGCTATGATCTTGGGTGGTGCTCTGAGAGCTTGGAGGATGTTCCACAGTGAAGAGTGGCAGACGGTGTCAAAGGCGGCCTTCAGATCAATGAATCCGATATATAGATGGCGATCTTTACGGAATTCACGGGTCTTTTCTATCAGCAAACGGACGGCAGAGATGTGGTCCGTTGTGGAGCGGTTGGGCATAAAGCCAGCCTGCTGGGGACGGCGGCAGCTTCTGATTGCTGGAAGGGCACGGCTGAGCAAGATCCTGGTAAAGACCTTGCCCGGGATGGAGAGTAAGGTTATGCCCCTGTGGTTTCCACAGACAAGCCTGTCGCCCTTGCATTTCCAGAAGGGCAAGATGACTCCTCTGGTCCAGTCGGTGGGCAGCTGCTCCGATTCCCACACCTGGTTGAATAGGCGGGTTAGCCACTCCACCATGCCATCACCGCCGGCCTTGAGCATCTCGCCGGTAATGGCACAGATGCCGGGGGCTTTCTTGGTGTTCAGCTTCTTCAGAGCAGCTCTCACTTCCTCGGGTGTTACAGGGTCTGTGCAGCAGGTGTCGTTAGGAGGTGCTGTGCTCGCAGCCCCTAGGAGGGTGGGATCAGCCGGGATGGTGCTGTGCTGCAAGAGGAGGCTAAAGTGCTCCTTCCAGCGCTCGAGGCAGTTGGCTTCTGTCATGATGAGGTTGCCGTCTGAGTCCTTTACCAGGGCTGTCTTTATGTGTGGGCCGCTACGGGCTTGGCGTAGTAGACTGAATACGCGGCTCATGTTGTTGTTGTTGGCCGCGGACTCAAGCTGTTGGGCTTCTGCCTGCCAAAACCTCTCCTTATCTTCAGCAATGGCCACATTGCGCAGGCGATTCAGTCTCCGATACTCTGTGAGGTCGCCTCGGAGTCGGGCCTCACGCCGCTGGTCTATGATGTTTAGTGTCCTCTCTGATATCCAGGGCTTTCTCGGGGAGGATCGCGGGCGTCCGAGGACATTGTGAGCAGACTGGAGGACACTTTCCTTGAAGGCCGCCCAGTCTGTCAGCTTGTCAGGAGCCAGGGTATCAAGAGAGCGGCGGATGGAGCAACTGAAGTCTCCGGCGATGTTGGGGTCGCTGAGTCGGGAGGAGTCGGGGCGAGGCAGAGTCTTGTGCTGGTTGGCTCGGAGCTTTAGCTTGAGCTGGGCCACCAGCAGACGGTGGTCTGTGTTGCCAAGCTGTGCTCCTCTGAACACCCGGCAGTTGGTTACAAACGACTTCCAGCGTCGTGATATCAGGATGTGGTCCAATGCCTTCCTGGTTCTGCCATCTGGGCTGTACCACGTCCAGTGATGGATGCATTTCCGGGGAAACCAGGTGTCAGCAACACAAAGGTTGTTTTGGTGGCAGAGGAGGAGGAGGCGGTTGCCATTGTCGTTTGTTGTGCTGTCAACGAAGGTGGTGCCGACAGGTGAGCCGGGGGACCGATCATTGCTGGATAGAGTGGCGTTGGCATCAGTGAGGATGATGGTGACGTCGTGTGGTGGGGCTTGGTTGACAGCCTGGTGGAGTTGGTCAAAGAACGCGTCCTTCGCATCCTCATCAGCGACATCGGTGGGGGCGTAGGCGACGATCACTGTCATCTTGCCGTGATGGTGGAGGAATCGAGCAGACAGTAGTCTGTCGCTTATTGGTGTCCAGCTGATGAGGGACCTCCGGAGGGCTTTTGGAATGGCAAGAGCCACACCGTAAAGGCCGGTCCGACTCTCGGGGCCACTCCAGATGTAGCAATGGTTGCCAGCTGTTGTTTCACCATTGCCTTGCCATCGTACTTCACAGAGCCCTGCCATGGTGATGTTATAGCGACAGAGCTCTCGGGACAGCAGGGTGGCAGCTCCGGGGCGAAGGAGTGTCTGGACATTCCAGGTGGCGACACAGGTCTTATGACGAAGATCGATCCGTACTCGTTGGTCGGGGGCAGGCTGGGGTCCGTTACCGTGTTGGTCAGTCCGGCTTCTTTCTCTGGTCAGTTTCGTAACAAAGTGTGTTTCTCCTGGGTGAGTTGTTAGCCCTCCGCAGGATAGTCGGTTGGTGGGGCTGCCACCTCACAGCGTACCGACACGCTGGGGTCTTTGTTTGTCTGGAAACTACCCCGGAGACCGGCCCGCCATGGGTGACCCTACCAGGAGCAAGCTCCCGACGGTATCGCTCTCCAGGGTCACTGGAACACGCAAGCCCCCTCGCCGCATCAAGGCCAGACCCATCCGAGGGGGTATTTTAATTATTTGCTTCAAAAAACACACAAACAACCTGGTTGAAGAAGAGTTCAAACAAAATAAATAGGAATTATTTCAGGAAAACGTTTTTAGAATAAAACAAATCTGACTAAGAACAAGGCCTGCGGTAAAGAGTAATTTAACATAATAAATTAACAAACAAGCTAGATAAATAAAAATGTCAATTTAAAAGGGGAGGATATTATTTACTTTGTTTAGGTTGTCATGCAGGAAGGAGATCCCATTTACAGAGCAATGTTTAAGTGACGTTCTCCGTTGATCTATTGTGGGCCCTGCTGCTCAAAAAAACTCGCTCGCTTCTGCTGGTTGCAGGTATGTACTGCTCATACGGATCATACTAGTTTATTCTTTATAAGTTATTATTAAAGAAAAATATGAAAATGGCATTCAAAATGAGGAAGATGTTCTGTCAACTGTGCATAGAGTGTTAAATATCCATCTGTTCATTTTCTGCGCTGCTTATCTTCACTAGGGTCGCAGGGGGTGCTGGAGCCCATTCCAGCTATCTTCGGGAAGTGGGCAGGGGACACCCAAACCCGCTCTCCGGACAAAATTGAATTTTTCAGCCCACTGTATTTCACTGTGTGACGCTAGATCATTTGATCATGATTATGAAATAAGAATGATGTCAGAGCGTCACATCCATGAATCCATTATCTGCATCGCTTATCCTCAGTAGGGTCGCAGGGGCGCTGGAGCCCATCTTAGCTAACTTCGAAACAATGGGCAGGGGACAAACTGAACTGTTTGCTAGCCGCAGGGCACACAGAGGCATACAACACACTCTCCCATTCACAATTTTGACCGGCAAATTAACCTGTAATGCAGGTTTTTGGAATGAGGGAGAAAACCGGAGTGCCCGGGGGAAACCCACGCAGGCACGGGGAGAACATGCAAACTCCAAGGAAGTCTGGAAGCTGGATTTAAACCCATGACCTCAGAACTGTGCCGCGGACACGCTAACCACTTAGGCGCCGTGCCGCTCCATTAAATAACATCTAAAAGAATATTCTTTGGATGGATCTTAGAATTTCGGACCGCGTCCGGGCCTAAAATGTCAATCATTATCAGGTTTGGGCCGGATTTCTCTGTCGTTGACTTATTTTCTAAATTTCCCACCCGTCATTTGTTCTATGTTTCTTTTCCTTTGCGGAGGATCTGCACAGCTCAGCATGCACGCTTGTCGGACACAGTGAAGTGGGTGCGGGGAAGGGGTTACGGAGTTCGAAAAAATCACCCTACCTTACTCCTCCCAAGTCCTAACATATAAATTATGAAAATTCTGATTTTCTGCGGGCTCGCCCCCTGAAATAATTGGTCTGGCTTGAGCTGTTTCGGGCTTCAATACCTGCTGACTAATTTGGGTCGGGCTGGATTTTTTTAGGCCTGTTCTTACCTCTATTTGCTTATCCATTGATCCTTTACACTAGTAGTCAGGAACCTCTGGCATGTGAAACATATATGGCTCTGTTCATGAATACATCTGGCTCTGAGATCAAATAGAACTTGTGCAGTTATTTACTCCGGTGATACATGTAGAACTGATTGTGGCACGTGTGCAGTCAAGACAACACTAACTCTTCATGGTTTGGCTGTAAATAGCTAAATAATCCTTTATATGGAAGCTTATTAAACAATCTATCTTCATTGTGGAGACACTTTATGATGATAATTCACGGGGAAAAAAATGTAAATACCAAGAAGCTCAAGCAAACCCATAGCAATTTGATTGGCTGGATGATAGGAATTGGTGTAGCTGTACACTTACCGCACATATGCTTCTTGCCCCGCGCCGTTTGCAGTATTTTCTGACATTTTTTCAAAAGAACTTTGCTCGTACCTTGTTTTGAAACCATTATTTAGGACAAAAATGATCTAAACAGAACACCTTTAATATTATTTCAAAAACTGCTTTTGTATAGTATGCCTTCGGAAGAGTATTTGCTCACAATAGATAGCGTGATGTTTTGCTGTTTTTTTTAAATTATTAATTTATTCATTGATTTATAACTTTAAAAAATCCAGAGGGAAACAAAGAAATTGTGGAAAGCTTGAATTGAGCAGTTTCTCAACGGGTGGGTCGCAACCCACTTTTGGGTCAAGTCAAATAATGTTTATTTGTGTATCCCTTAAACACAAGACATCTCAAAGGGAACAGTGGTTTTTTTCAGTGGGTCGCTAGCCTTTACAAAATAAAGCACACAAGCATGCACACACAAGCACTCACACAGTCCTGCCTGTCACCTGCTTCCAGTCAAACACAGCTTCACACACTGGAAACAATGAAGCACTGAACAGATGCGCAAAAAGCCTTAAGCGCACAAACAAACTGACACAAAGAAAGAAAAGAAAACTGAAAGATTAAAATAGAATAAGAATATGAGAACACAGAGTGGGACAAAAGACAGATACCTGTGAGTGTATGTGTGTGTGTATGTGTGTGTGTGTGTGTGTGTGTGTGTGTGTGTGTGTGTGTGTGTGTGTGTGTGTGTGTGTGTGTGTGTGTGTGTGTGTGTGTGTGTGTGTCTGTGTGTGTGTCTGTGTGTGTGATCGTGTAGAATAAACTAAATACAGGTAAGAGAAAAGGGGGGTTGGTTATGTTATACAATATTCATGCATATTATTAGGTCGGGAACGTATGGGCATGTTTGGGAGGTTACTTTTAAAATGTAATCCGATAGTTATTAGTTACCTGTTGAAAAATGTAATCAATAACGTAATTTGAATACCATAATATTGCAGGAATGTACTTGATTTATTTTGATTACTTTTGGATTAGCCTTACCTGGTCCCAGGTCAAATTTAATTAAAATTTGAAAAACCGAACATTTTATTTTACACATTTTTCTAAGGGTATGCCAAGGCGTTTCCAGAAGTGGACATTTGAGACGAAAAGTGCACAGCTCTAAAACCTCTGCAACAGTGTATTTGACATGGCTGGGGGGCGGTGTAATAATCTGGTGTATAAGACTGTAGTTTGTACAGCCTATTGAGAATTCTTGTGATTTTTTTGCATCACAAATTACCATTGACTTGATTCGACTACGATGTGTGTGGACTGTCCATTGAAGTTTGTGTGCTTGTATCTGACGCAAATAGCTTTATTTGGTTAGCGTCAGGCAGAAAAGATGGGTTACTGTTACCAGGACACTCTCTATCTCTCTCACACAAGCATACAAATCTACAGGGAGGAATGCTAAAACACAATCAGGGCATCCCAAAACCTACTAAACTGTCATAATACTGATTCGAGGCACCTGCGGCTGCCCCGTTGCCGCCAACAGCCCTGGTCGCTGATTGGCACCCTTACTCTTTTTAAAACCCCAACTTCCAAGAGGAAGCTGTCAGACGATCCTGCGAACCTAAACTTTTGCTAGGCAAGCTCTGTACCTTCCGACAATCTCCTGCCCTGTTTTCTCATGCCTGATACCTGTTGCTGACCTGTTTCTGGACCCGTTTCTGCCCTGCTCTTCCGTCCCGGCCATCGACCTGTTTTGCCCTTTTTCCTGCCTAATACTTGTTGCCGACCTTTTTTCTGGACTCGTTATCGCCCTTGCTCTCCCGTCCTGACTATGGATCAGCTTTCCCGCCGCCCACGACTATTCCTCGCTCGAAACGGAAGTGCTACTTCCGCGTTCCTGCTACCCGGAATCGTGGAAGCAAGCACTGCTCTCTTTCTCAATAAAACAGAGTAAAACAAATGCTATTGGGTCATGTTTCTGTCTCTTGCTTGTGACAGAACAGTCTGACCAGAAAAGGATCCAGCGAACGTCTCTCACGAGCGCCGATCGGAGAAAGGAGACATGCAGCGTTCGCATCGGACATAGATGGAGGTCCCACGGATGTCGGGTGACGTGACCGCCATTCTTCAAATTGTTCGGCAGCAAAAAGAGTGGCTTCAGCGCCAGCCAGAAAGGTTGGATGCACTCCCAGAGATTCTTGCTCGCCAGCTGTCTGCCCTCGTGGACTCTGGCGCCAAGGTCAACATCTTGGACACGGCCTTATCCCAGAGAATGGGGTTAAAGTTTTTTTCTCTCCCAATCCCAGTTCCTGCCCAGGCTCTGGACGGCCACCTGCTGGGCACAGCGACACACGTTACGGGGCTAATAACAATGAGAACATCCGGGAACCATCTCGTAAGGATCCGGTTCCACCTGCTCCCCTCCCCTGGTCAACCGCTTTTCTTGGGTCATCCTTGGCTGATTCAACACAACCTTCGCTTTTACTGGCGGACAGGGGCGGTTAAGGAGTGGGGGGTGAATGCCAACGGACCTGCCTTCACACAGCCTTTCATCCTATCCGCTCCAGACCTCCTCCCGCAACGCCCGATCTGTCCGAGGTCCCCGTCTGCTTGCCTGATCCGCTTGTCGGCCTGTCAGACTCGTCCGTCTGTCCGCCTGCCATGCCTGGTTGTTGGCCTGCCATGCCTGTCTGCCTGCCTGATTCACCTGTCCGCCTGCCTAACTCTTCTGCTCGCCAGTCCGACTCCTCTGCTCGCCAGTCCGACTCTTCTGTTCGCCAGTCCGACTCGTCTGCTCGCCCGTCCGACTCGTCTGCCCGCCCGTCCGACTTGTCTGCTCGCCCGTCCGACTTATCTGCTCGCCAGTCCGACTCGTCTGCTCGCCAGTCTGACTCTTCCGACTCTCCTGTCTGCCAGCTGGACGCCCCGACTCTCCCGTCTGCCAGCTCTACTCGTCCGTCCGCCCGCCAGTCATGCCCATCTGTCCGCCTGCCTGGCCTGTTAGTCGGCCTGCAATGCTGGTCTACTTGCCTGATTCACCCGTCCGCCTGTCTGGCTCCTCCGTCTGCCTGCCCGACTCATCATCCGCCTGCATGCCTGCCCACTGGTCTGGAAATGAAATGATCTGAAATGATCTGCATTTATATAGCGCTTTTCAAGTCAATGACTTCCCAAGGCGCTTTACATTGTGCTTAACATTTCCCAATAGCGGCCGTGATCTGTGCAGCCATGTAAGGCGCTAACCTGCTTATTGGGGGTATTGGGGGTTCAGTGTCTTACCCAAGGACACTTTGACATGTAACACTGACAAGCCGGGACTCGAACTGGGATCCCTTAATCCTAAAACGATCGCTCTACCTCCTGAGCTACTGCCGCCCCAACGTTCGTCTGCCCACCTGTCTCGACGTTCGTCTGCCAGCCTGTCTCGAAGTCCGTCCGCCCGTCTGTCTCGACACCCGTCCGCCCGCCTATCTCGACACCCGTCCGCCCACCTTTCTCGAAGTCCGTCTGCCAGTCTGTCTCGAGGTCACTCCGCCCGCCTGTCTCAACGCCCGTCCGCCAGCCTGTCTCGAAGTCTGTCCGCCCGCCTGTCTCGACGTCCGTCTGTCTGCCTGCCTTCCCACCGCTACCCGTGTCCGCTACCCGTGTCCGCTACCCGTGTCCGCTACCCGTGTCCGACGATCATCGGATTGTGGAAGCAAGCACTGCTCTCTTTCTCAACAAAACTGAATAAAAACGAACTCTATTGGGTCCTGCTTTGTCTCTGACTTGTAACACCAAACACCCATTTTCTATCATAACAACAGAAACGTTTGGTCTTATTTTCCAATGACAGTAGTATCAGTTGGCTCTCTCAAGATATACAGTGCCTTGCAAAAGTATTGGCTCCCCGAGATCTTTCCAACATATTGCCATATTTCAGGCTTTAAACTTGTGGGAAAAAAACATCTTTAAAATTTATTAATTCCATACCTCGCTTTCTCCCCATTGAATGCGCACCGTGTAGTGTGAATGTAAACATTGTTAACTACCAATGGAGAATACTATCGCTTTAAGAAACTCGAGCGACATTTTGTGAATCCAGTTGTATACAATGTGATGTTGACTGTTCCGTGAGTTGAAAAATAAACAATAATTAGTTCATAAAAGTCCCTGTTTTTGTCCGCCATGGTTGTTGAATTCTTAGTTTTCTCCTGCCAGGTTGAAGGCAGAATAGTAATGTTTGCGCTTATTGATAACATGTAGGTCGCATAAATGTGTTTTGACCGTTCACACAGAAGTCCCATTCCAGAAAAACTGGTGAGGTCCTGGAGTTGCCCGTGGTGAGATGCGCAGAGCCGGTGTGGGCATATAAGTTGCTCCACGGCTCAGCACCTGTACGTTGGGGTTCACCCCGGTAGACGAAAAGGTAGCCTCCCCCCGCCTCTGGGTGGGGGGACGGCTCCTGACTGTTGTTTGTGCCTATGCACCAAATAGCAGTTCAGAGTACCCATACCTTCTTGGGGTCCTTGGAGTGTGTGCTTGAGAGCGCGCCCCCTGGGGACTCCCTCGTACTGCTGGGAGACTTCAACGCTCACGTGGGCATTGACAGTAAGACCTGGAGGGGTTTGATTGGTAAGAACGGCCCCCCTGACCTGAACCCGAGTGGTGTATCGTTATTTGACTTCTGTGCCCGTTATGGTTTGTCCATAGTGAACACCATGTTCAGACTTTAGGATGTCCATATGTGCACTTGGCACCAGGACACAGTAGGCCGTAATTGGATGATTGACTTTGTAGTCGTTTCGTCGGACCTGCAGCCGCATGTTCTGGACACTCGGGTGAAGAGAGGGGTGGAGCTATCATATAATCACCACCTGGTGGTGAGTTGGCTCCGACGGTGGGGAGGATGCTGGTCCGACCCGGCAGACCTAAGCGTGTTGTGAGGGTCTGTTGGGAACGGCTGGCAGTATTTCCTGTCAGAAGAAATTTTGATTCACACCTCCGGCAGAACTTTGTCCATGTCCCGAGGTAGGTGGGGGACATTGAGTCAGAGTGGACCATGTTCCGCGCCTCCGTTGTCGAGGCGGCTGAACGGAGCTGTGGCCGTAAGGTAGGTGGTGCCTGCCGCAGCGGCAACCCTCAGACCCGTTGGTGGTCACCGGCGGTCAGGGATGCCGTCAAGCTGAAGAAAGAGTCTTTTTCCTGGCCTGTTGGACTCTGGAAGCAGCTGGCAGATATTGGCTGGCCAAGCGGAATGCAGCATTGGCAGTTGCAAAAACTCGGGCATGGGAGGAGTTTGGCGTGGCCATGGAATGCGACTTCCGAACGGCTTCGAGAAAATGGGTCACCTAAGACCCATTCGGGGGTCTTAGGGGGGGGGGAGAGGTATGCCATCAACAATGTGTATAGTGGCGATGGGGCGCTGCTGACCTCGACCCGGTACATTGTGAATCGGGGGGCAGAGTACTTCAAAGACTTCCTCAATCCCACCGACTGGTGAAGCAGAGCCGGAGGACTCTGAGTTGGGCTCTCGTATCTCTGGGGTTGAAGCTATGGAGGTGGTCAAAAAGCTTCACGGTGGCAGGGCCCCGGGGGTCGATTAGATCCGCTCAGAGTTCTTTAAGGCTGTGGATGTTGTGTGCATGTTATGGTTGACACGCCTCTGCAACGCCGCGTGGACATCGGGGACAGTGCCTATGGACTGGCAGACTGGGGTGGTGGTTCCCCTCTTTAAGAAGGGGGATCGGACAGTGTGGTCCAACTACAGGGGAATCACACTTCTCAGCCTCCCTGGGAAGGTCTATTCGGGGGTACTGGAGAGGAGGGTCCACCAGGAGGTCGACTCTCGGATTCGGGAGGAACATTGTGGTTTTCGTTCCGGCCGTGGAACATTAGACCAGCTCTATACTCTCTGCAGGGTCCTTGAGGGTTCATGGGAGTTTGCCTATTCGGTCTGCATGTGTTTTGTGGACTTGGAGAAGGCATTCAACCGTGTTCCTCGGGACGCCCTTTGAGGGGTACTTCAGGAGTATGGGGTACCGCTCAGTCTTATCCGTGCTGTGCGGTCCCTGTGTGCCCGGTGTCAGAGTCTGGTCCGCATTACCGGCAGTATGTCAGATTCGTTCCTGGTGAGGTTTGGACTCCGCCAGGGCTGCCCTTTGTCACAATTCTGTTCATAACTTTTATGGACAGGATTTTTAGGCGCAGCATTGGTGGGGATGATTTGGGGGCCTCAGCATTACATCACTGCTTTTTGCAGATGACGTGGTGGTGTGCCGTGATCTTCAGCTCTCACTGGAGGACAGCTGAGATGGGCCCCAGCACCCCCACGACCCTACTGAGGATTAGCTGTGCAGATAATGAATAATGGATAATGGATAATGGATGCGTTGGTTGGTTGATTGGATCCCTTAACCATTATGGTCGTAGTAGCATCGTTTTTTTTGTTGCAAACGAAGCGAGCTGTCTGATGCTACTGTGCGCATGAGTCTGCCGCCTGGGGATTTCCCATCAGGCATCATTCCGAAAAAAAAAAAAATTCTGTAAGATTATTTTGTGTTTTGTAAGGGAAAATACGACAGTTTATACAGGCATGGGCCGTGGAGGTTGACAGGTATGCAGTACAATGTTTGTTAAGCGCAATAGCATTGTAGAATAGCCTTTAATGGTAACACTCACTTTTGATTTGCGATGATTCCACCAGAGAGATTTTGTTTTAAAGAACAAACAAAGATCAACAAAGTAAGACCTGTTTGGAACAGTCTACAAATACAGACTAATTCAGAGACAATGAACAGACGGGAAAAAACACGAATATAACACAATTTACATAACAAGGCTACTTCTAATAGTGCTGTTTGTTTGCTCGACGAAATCTCCATTTAAGTGCTTATTTGAGTTTTCTCTACATTTCTTTCCTATACACTCCCCCGTAAGTGGAGAAGTGTTTACGGTAAAATAGAAGGCAATGTTTTCATACATTTGAAACTTGATGGGTACATTGCTCACTTAAATCTGTTAAAGTTCCTCAAGAGATTTCTGCCTGAAACACACAGCTTGACTTTAGGTATGCATTCACATCCTCTAAAAATAAAGATGGTACCTATGATGGGAGCGATAGGACCAGGAAAATAATAACTGGTAGCGTAAAATAAATATCTTTTACATTCAATCCCGTTCTGGCGTGTCTTCTGAGTGGGTCTGTTTGTTTTGTCTGTCCTCATCAGGGAAAGCCACAATACAGAAAGCAGCAAAAGAGACAGCCAGTGCGGGGCATGTTCAAAACAAACAAACCCTAAAGCTATTCAAAAAGATGAGTAGCGAGCGAATGTAATGGCTCAGACACGACAACAGACAGCATTGTCTGTTGGCTCATCTTTGCTTGTCGACTTGTCAAACAGATCCTCTGACAACCTGCCCTTATGATGTGATGCTTTTTTTTCTCAGTTTAAGACCAACCCAAGTAGTAAGGCAAAAATCAAAATTTTTTCCAAATATCCATTTGTTGATTGGTTTGTCGTCAGTGTTTGGATGGATTAGTTTTTAAAACTGTGCGCAAGAGCAAAGCTATATGGCCTGTAAGTCTTGTACCCAAAAGGAAGGCACCAAAAACCTACATGCTTTTATTTAATTTTCATGTAAAGTCTTGTCCTATGGTCAAATATATTTTATCTTACTACTGGTGGTCACACACACTTTTGTAATAAAAATCATAAATCCCCAACTTGCAAATGCAACTATCTAAAAGAGGGCCATCACATAATTAAGACATCTTTTTATATAAAGACTTCTAAAACAGATACAAGCTTACATTTTTCCCAGTGTACAGTCTCCAAGAACTGATTGATTTAGCCCATGTGGAAACATTAATTTTTCATATAAAATATATTAGACCAAACACTGCCGATGGTCAGAATTTCAACTGGTTTGAACCCTTGATGTAATAAAACGTAATAACTAAATGCTCAAACCTGTAGTTTGCTACTTAATACAGAAATCTTTGTGAATGTCCAAAACTCAGTTTTTCTTTTTCAATCCTCAAAAGAAAGTAAATCATGGTGAAAATGAGATAAGAAACTAAAACAAGTAGGCTTCTATCTGTACTGTAGACTTCACACCGAAAATGTCAACTTATTTTTTAATGGTTTTAGTACTTACAATGGTGGGCTTTGACGTAAAAACACTAGGATACAAACATGTGTCATTGTCCAAGTACTTATGGACCAATGTAATCGAAGGCTTAAAAAAATGCAAACATGATTTTTACCTTTATACAACATTACATTTGTTCTATCTTGTTATTATGTCCTAGGTTTAATGTAGCAACGATAATAATTTTCACAACCGAAAAAAGGCGGTGGACCCAAATGCGTAACATTTCACACAATGCTTTATTGGGGAATCATGGTGGTCAGGCAAGGGGGAAAAAAACAACAGCGATCCGGTGCTCGATGGGCAGGAGGAGCAGGAAGCCCTCGCGAATGGATCGTGGTTGGAGATCAGAAGGAAGTCAATCAGCCGGGACGGGAGAACGTAACGTGCTCGGAGATCGGAAGCAAGTCGGGCAGCTGGGAAAAGGAGACGGAACATGGTCGGGGATCGGGACAAGTCAGGTAACTGGGGATGATCGGGACAGACGAGCAGGAAACAGGACCAGGTTGGGAGCCTGAGTCAAAAATGCTTATCTTGCATATGCGGAGGCTCGCTGACGGACTGACAAGGAGTGAACAAGACTGACGTGTTGTTAGGTTCAAGCCCCCAACATTTTTAATAAAACGCTCTGAAATAAAAGAAGACATAGAGAATCGGTTATTTAGAATTAGTTACTTTATTAATCATCATTATGAGAGCCCCGGAGATCAAGCTGTTACGAATCTCCTCCTCGCTTGCTCTGCTCGCTCGCTCGCTAGCTGGGCTCTGAAGACGTCTCCGAAACCTCCCTTCTAATATTCAGGTTCTTGGAGAAAAACAACTTGAGTTACGGCATGAACAGGTCAGGGTGTATCCATTGGTATGTGAGACAAAAGACAGGCTGTACATCAAAAACAACTCATGGCCTTGAAGAGCAGCTTACAGGCTGAGAACTCTTCAAAATGGCTGAGAACACATACAACATATTAAATGTCAACTGTAGGATAAATATAATTATACAATCCTAACACGTGTTTAAATGGGAGGATGACTAATTATTAGGCAACGATTGGCAACTGAGGCTGATCAAGTGAGTGCAAGTGAGAGCAATTGGCAAATCATGACAATAATAATAGTAATAAATTGATTGCAGTCACTGGTAAAACATTTGTTGTGGCTTATTAATGAGGTGAAACATTTATTAAAAAGGTTCCGACTAAAAAACACTTAAGTAAAGAAAACAATGAAGTGAGATAAATGAAAGAATGAAGTTCTTGGGTGATTATCACAGAAGCTGTTGACGTGCCAATGGCTAAACTGGTCACTCTGGTTAATAATAGTCGCGAGACAAACCATTGAAGAATACACCATGAACGACAACTGTTTAACATCAATTATAATGGAAATAAATCAGGACTGACTGCCTGATGATGATAGAATAAATATCATTCAGTAGCTCAGTTTTTTAGTGTGGCGCTAATGCACATTGATCAAATTGTATCTATGGCCTAAAAGTGATTTGTTTAAATAACCAAGGTTGATAAAAATATAAAGATCTAAGTCAACATGAAACCCCGCCTTATGAGAACGTTAAAGGGACAGTGTGTATCATTAGAGCACTACATGTTGTAGTATTATGTTGTGCAACCTAAATAAGTGTTAAATATCACAAGTAAAAATGAAAGTTACAGAGACTTTGTTTTCCAGCTTTTCGCCATATCTTTGTTTTTTGGAGTACCATTAGCAGCAAATTTAGCAATGTCAGCTCCCTATAGGTGATGCTCGTGGTCTATATAATAAATATTAAAATCTCAACTTGGTTGGTTGGTTGGTTGGTTGGTTGGTTGGTTGGTTGGTTGGTTGGTTGGATCCCTTAACTACAAGAGTCATAGAGGCACCATTTCCTCTGGGGTGTCTTGGGCAAGAACAGCATGGTGGCGCCCATCCCTCTCCAGGCCAACCTACCAGTATTTTAAAAAACGTACATGTTTATAATTGTTCATGTATTTTTGGCTAATTATTTAAATCAATACCCTTTTTTTTATGAGTGACATTTTTACCCTTAGAAGGCACTGAATAATACTCACTGTCCCCTTAAGTGCAACCCTAGCATATTACGGATTAATTTATTCGTGATTGAAGGATTTTTATATGAATTACTTTTTAATCCTTAGATTATTCGTGTAAGGAATTTAAAAAGCAAATGCTATTTGGAAACAGGGAACTGTTTTAATCCGATTTTTTTAGTGGAAGTTCCGATTTTGCCCAACCTCACCCAGACCACAGCTCAGGCGGCTCCCAGGTTGAGTTTGAGACCCCTGCTCCAAGACAGGATTTCTATGAAATAGGTACTACCTGGAGCACAAAGTAGGTGACCAGACAAAGATCCACAGGCTCATCAGCCGGAGTATGTCCTGAATGAATGAGGCATGATAGCCATAAACAACTCCACCTAAAGTGATAAGAGGCAGCTGATTTATAATTGGGATTGAACAGATAGCTGAAGCACTCACTTTAACCCTACATTGTAGGGAAAGTAATGGCCAGAGCCTGAATAAAAACAGAAGGTGAACTTATCAAATCTATTTTTCCTAAACAATATTTGGCTTGTTTTATATTATTTCGTCAATTTGCGGTTATGAAGAAGAAGTCAGACTCCTGTGTCTTAAACAAGAAGGGCACTTTTCACGCTGCTTAAAAGGCAAAACAAAGCCAAACTGATTCAAGGTTACAAAAATCAATCACATTGATTATGCTCACTCATGTTGACCTAACATTTACAATATATTATTGTGAAAGTCTGAGAACAAAGGTCTAAGCCTTTTATCCTTTTTATTAAAAATATCTAGTGACTGAATTAAGGTGAATCTAATTGAGTGTATTTTTCTAACAGTGGTGATAGGATGTGATTTATTTATTTATTTATTTAATACTCTTTTATCATAAGGTTTCTTGAATAAAGAGCATCAAGACAGTTAATGGGGACGTTGCCAATACAATCTCCGGGGTGGAATTTGCTCAGGAGGTAAAGCGCTGTCTTGGGATCAAGAGGTCACACGTTTGATTCCCAGCTCCTCTGAGTTATATGTGCAAGGATGGGCAAGACACTGAATCCCTGATACCCCAATAGCAGGTAGTTGCCTGACACTGCTATCGGTTACTTAGTGTGTAAAAAGGAAAAATGTGAAGCACATTGTAAAGCGCTTTGGGAGGTCTTCATTGACTTGAAAAGCGCTATATAAATACATTTACTTTTTCACGTCAGCCCTTTTTTGTCTTTTGTTTTTTCAAGTGTACTGTTAAGTTATGGAATTACAATTTATTGTAACTTTGTGTCTGTATAAGTAAATGGGATAATATGTCAATGGAAAATGATCTGCATTCATTTAGCGCTTCTCAAGTCACTGAAGAACTCCCAAAGCGCTTCACAATGTGCTTCACACTTACCCATAACTAGAGAAATATTGGGACCAAAATGCTACAAAAATATAACTACAGTAATACTACAAAAATATTACGGATATATTACTAAAAACATTTTTAAAACACTAGAAAAACGTTACAGAAACACAACAAAATAGATTTAAAAAAAATGCACCACTATGAGGCACACTTAACAGAATTTAAGACAGATTAATACATTTAAAATATATATATATTTTGGTTGGCAAAATGCAACAATAACTTGAAGTGGAGGACTATGTCTTTGTTACTGATTAGTTTGGAGGGCTTACAGTTTGATATGAATTATTGAAATAACAATGGTTATTTTATTGTTACTATGTTGCCACTATGTTATCTAGTACCTGGTTTTAAGTTTTAACTATTTTTTTATTATTTGGAGTGGGGCTATATTAGACTGCGTCTCCCACAAAAAAAATCACTCTTTTCATACCGGTGGAATTTTTTTTTGTTTGGTCTCCACTGCCCACCTCCCTGGTGTTATGCAATCAGTCACAGCAACAATAAAGCTCAGCTACCATTCATGTGATACTACTAGAGCAAACATGCATTTTGTCATTTGTAACTTTGTAGAATGCGCATCACAATAGCGCCAGTGCCAATGGCTGATGTAAACAAAGACAATCAACTCAAGGTCCTCCATATTACAAACATGAATGAATGAATGAATGAATGAAAACTTTTGTTTCGAACAATAAAATAAAAACAGGACAAAAACAATGAGTCAACAACAAAATAATGTCACATAACATGTTCAAAAAGGGGTAGTCAGAAGCAGATGCTTAATTGTCAGTCTATCATTGAATTCACATGTACTTGTAGACTTCCTTGAATTATTTTTGGTTGCACTACACACTACAGCAACATCTAGTGGACAGATATAAAACACAGTCCCTTTAAGAACAATGGGATGTTTTTATCAGCACTGTTTTTGTAGAAAAACCCTATTTGGACCAATCTCACCCGGATCCTAGCTTCGACGGCCCCAACTCAATTGAGTTTGAGACCTCTGCCTTAACACTTTTTTTGTCTGTGCTGCAAAAAATTCATCCATTTATTACAGAAATAAATTATATACTGTAATGCTAACACACTCAATAAACAAGCCTCATGTGTGTTGGTTGATTTTCTACAGGATATTTGTCATTTTTTGTCAGGAAAAATCTCAGAGTTTCCATGCATGTGATGAAAATGTTCGAGCACAAAGTGATATGAAGAAGTTGACAGCAGAAACTATGTCTATTTACGGAATCACGTTACTTGTTCCATGCCCCTTCCAATTGGGTTTTCCCGAACTTCTTGTTTACAGAGTAAACACTTGTAAAAGTCATGTAAGGCATGCATGTCCAAAGTAGAGGTAAGATCGGGCCAAAAAAAAAGCACCCGAGCCCGACGCAGGCCCGAAGGGTATTAAACCCGACCCGGACCGAGCCCGACTAATTAACTGGATTTGCTGGCCCGGCCCGAGGGGGCCCGAAATTACATATTTTATTTATAAGGAGGGGTGATTTATGATAACAAATTAAACTCTGCCTTTTGTTACAACATCTAGGCCTAAGTTAAATAAAACTGTATAAACATTTACATCTTTTATATTTCTGTGTCTGCACTGCAGATGTTACATTAAGCGACAATCTGTCATTGACGTTTTTTTTTTTTTTGAGGTAGCGAAAACATTTAAGGGCGTCCGTCATTTTGACGACTTGATCATTGGGCCATAATCCACAGCAGCAGTAGTAGTACGTCCTTAAGATTTTAGCGCAGCACTTTCATTGAGGGGGTGTTGACGTGTTGTGCCCTTTTCCGACTCCTATGCAAATTCCCCCCCCCCCTGATCGTATTCTATATAAAACGCTTATTAAAACAATAAAGCGAGCTAATTATAATAATTGGGAGATCCTAGTCTATATAACGCGTTTATTTAAACAATAAAGCGTGATTTTATTCTGCAAATTGCGTTTTTTAACGCGGATGAAAATGTCACCAACGTCAATGTACGCTTCCGACAAAAGCGATCGTATTCTATATAAAACGCTTATTAAAACAATAAAGCGAGCTAATTATAACAATTGGGAGATCCTAGTCTATATAACGCGTTTATTTAAACAATAAAGCGCGATCGTATTCTACAAATTGCGTTTTTTAACGCGAATGAAAATGTCACCAACGTCAATGTACGCTTCCGACAAAAGCGATCGTATTCTATATAATACGCTTTAAAACAAAATAAAGCGAGCTAATTATAATAATTGGGAGATTCTAGTCTATATAACGCGTTTATTTAAACAATAAAGCGCGATCGTATTTTACAAAATGCGTTTGTTAATGCGGATGGAAAAGTCACCAACGTCACTGTACGCTATGATTTCCGCAATCACAACTAATTGTACACAAATAATATTTATTTGATTTACTATATTCCTTGGTCTAGTATCCATACATAGTTTAAGTATATATTTTTAATGAACATATATTTATAATTATTAATTAATTTAAAAAAAAAAAAAAAAAAAAAAAAAAAGCAGGACCGAACCCGACCCGACCCGACCGTATGACTGACATTTCAGGCCCGACCCGGCCCGAAATTGCCTCGGGTTCGGGTTCGGGCTCGGGCCATAAATTTTAGGTCTAGTCCAAAGTCCGGCCAGGGAGCCAGTTATGGACAGTGATCATATTTTTACTGACCCCTGGCCTCTGTCAGAAAATTAATAATCTGTGGGCAACCACAAGTATAAAATACATTTGTACAAAAAGACAAAAAAATCCCGAGATGGGAGGAGCCCCTTGGTCACCTTGCCCTTAGCTTTCTGTAAGAATATTTGCGCAGTACATTTCCGACATAGTGACTGTAAATAAAAAAAAGAAAGATGACTGTAAGGGGCCGCCGTTTCCGGGACAAATGGAAATTGGACTTTTTTTTTTTTAATCAAATTCCGAAATAACTGCGGCTTCCTAATTTGCCAAGAGTCTTGCTGTTTTCAAAAAATATAATATCAAGAGGCACTTGCCAGATGAAAAATGCAGACTTACAAAAAAATAACTGGAGACAAACACTATGCAAAAGTGAAGCATCTGGAAGCTGTTTTATCAGCACATCAGCGCTTCTTCACAAGACCCAGATGAAAATGCTACAATGGCGAGCTATGTGGTCACGATGCTGATCGCCAAGCACTGCAAATCTTTCACTGAGGATGAATTTATCAAAGAGTGTTCAAAGAATGCCAAGCTGAATAGTCCGCCCTCATACTAGGGCTGCATGATTTGGGGAAAAAACCTCATTGTGATTTTTCAGACCTGTATTGCAATGTCGATGTGATTAATTATATTAAAAGATAAGTGCATTTTATGTGCTCGGTTTTTTTCCAGGGAGAACTTGAATATAGGACTTGCAAACATATCTTGAGATGACATCCAAAGAGACTGAGAGTATACAACTGTAACAAAATAAGAACTGTAGATGTACAAATAAAACAGATTTGCAGTTAAATAAATGTTATTTAAAGTAATTATACAAAACGACAACAAAATATGAGGGCTACTCTTTTTAGTCCAAGAAAACTTTTAGAAAGTGTCTGGCTAGCGTCGGGTCCCCGCAACTTTTGCAAGGTCCTTGTGATGATTAAAATAATAGAGTCACAAATTAATTCGTTTTGCACGAGTAGTAGCTCCAAGCCTTCTGTTTCATGGGTAATGGAACTGGTATGGGTGACTAGCCACCTTTGGCAGTGGTGGGTTAAAAGTCGTTAGCCTAGCTGTTAGCTTTTCCTTCTGACGCCACGTCAGTCAATTCCTGGACTCAATAAAAATCCAGGTGCACCCGCTGGTTATCAGCTTTTCTTTGCACCTTTCTGACTTTGCTCAGAGTCCAATTTAACTGATAAATCAATTTTCAATGCAACAAACTGCTAAATCAAAGCTGTGCACATACGTCTTGCAAACTTTGTCTAGCCTTTATTGGCTGGTGCCATTCAAACCTTCTAATTGGCCAGCGCTGTTAAACCACAAAACATGACAATTCTTGTTGGCCAAAACTCCATCCCCAAATAACAAGCTGGAACTATGAATCATTGAAAAAACGCAGTGTTTTGCATTTACACTATCGCACTATGTTACATAGCGATATCGATTTGATTTTGGCTGATCATGCAGCCCAACCTCACACATTTCATCCCACTTTCTGTAGAGTTTGGAGACCCCTCATGTAAAGACAAAATTATGTTGTCCCAAAAACCCGATTTTTGTATCTCAATCCGACTATTCCCTGCATGTAAACATAACCACTGTTTTACCATCATGAATGCTGAGCATGATATGTTATCTGGAGGACTTTAAGACAACATCCTGAGGTAACAGTTTCCAATCTTCCTTATCCTCCAAACTATTACTACATTCAATCGTACAAGACATTGTAAACCTTTTGCTGATTATTGTTTTACTCTACAATCCTACAGAAGAAGCAAGAATATGTTTGAGACTCAGAAAAGCTGCTACAGTTATACACATCACTGTACAGGCAAAATACAGGACAAACCTTCAGAATTTCCAGACTGATATTTTTCTCAAAAGTATGTGTTAAAGAAGGTCCGGATTCCTGCTGATGTGCTTGAAGGTTAGAGGGTAAAGAGGAGAGGACGCCTTTTTCAGTCTGTTGTTAGTAGTTTCAGTGACATGCCCAGTTTCTTCCCCATCACTGCTCCACAAATGTTTGATAAACTGGGATACAGTAAACACCATGTGCCCCTGAGGAGCCCCACAGAGGGCTGTGTCATTTGTCTTCCTCAGAAAAAATATATATTTTACATGTTTTATGTCCTCCTCCTTGATCTGCTACCTTATCGTGGTGGAGGAATTTGTGTGTCCCAATGATCCTAGGAGCTATGTTGTCGGGGGCTTTAAGCCCATGGTAGGGTCACCCATGGCAAACAGGTCCTAGGTGAGTGGCCAGACAAAACGCAGATCAGAAGACCCCTAATGATGAGAGACAAAACTTTGGTCCTCGATTTCCCTCGCCCGGACGCGGGTTACCGGGGCCCCCTTCTGGAGCCAGGCCTGGAGGTGGGGTCCGCTGGCGAGCGCCTGGTGGCCGGACCCTTACCCACGGGGGCCGGCCGGGCACAGCCCGAAGGGACGACGTGGGACCCTCTTCCCATGGGCTCACCACCTGTAGGAGGGGCCAAAGGGGTCGGGTGCGCAGAGAGCTGGGTAGCAGCCAAGGGAGGGGTCCTTGGCGCGACGATCCCCGGCTACAGAAACTGGCTTTTGGGACATGGAACGTTACCTCTCTGGCAGGGAAGGAGCCCGAGTTGGTGCGTGAAGTTGAGAAATTCCGACTAGATATAGTCGGACTCACCTCTACGCACGGCTTGGGCTCTGGTACCAGTCCTCTCGAGAGGGGTTGGACTCTCTTCCACTCTGGAGTTGCCCGTGGTGGGAGGCGCAGAGCCGGTGTGGGCATATTAATTGCTCCACGGCTCGGCGCCTGTACGTTGGGGTTCACCCCGGTAGACGAGAGGGTAGCCTCCCTCCGCCTTCGGGTGGGGGGACGGGTCCTGACTGTTGTTTGTGCTTATGCACCAAATAGCAGTTCGGAGTACCCACCCTTCTTGGGGTCCTTAGAGGTTGTGCTTGAGAGCGCGCCCCCTGGGGACTCCCTCGATCTGCTGGGAGACTTCAACGCTCACGTGGGCAATGACAGTGAGACCTGGAGGGGCGTGATTGAGAAGAACGGCCCCCCTGACCTGAACCCGAGTGGTGTTTCGTTATTGGACTTCTGTGCTCGTCAGGGTCTATCCATAATGAACACCATGTTCAGACATAAGGGTGTCCATATGTGCACTTGGCACCAGGACACCCTAGGCCGTAGTTCGATGATCGACTTTGTCATCGTTTCGTCGGACCTGCGGCCGCATGTTCTGGACACTCGGGTGAAGAGAAGGGCGGAATTGTAAACTGATCACCACCTGGTGGTGAGTTGGCTTCGATGGTGGGGGAAGATGCCGGCCCGACCCGGCAGACCCAAGCGTGTTGTGAGGGTCTGTTGGGAACGGCTGGCAGAATCTCCAGTCAGAAGAAGTTTCAATTCACACCTCCGGCAGAACTTCGCCCATGTCCCGAGGGAGGTGGGGGACATTGAGTCCGAGTGGACCATGTTCCGCGCCTCCATTGTCGAGGCGGCTGATCGGAGCTGTGGCCGCAAGGTAGTCGGTGCCTGCCGCGGCGGCAACCCTCAGACCCGTTGGTGGTCACCGGCGGTGAGGGATGCCGTTAAGCTGAAGAAGGAGTCTCATCGGGCCTTCCTGGCCTGTGGGACTCTGGAAGCAGCTGGCAGGTATCGGCTGGCCAAGCGGAATGCGGCTTTGGCGGTTGCCGAGGCAAAAACTCGGGCATGGGAGGAGTTTGGCGAGGCCATGGAAGCCGACTTCCGAACGGCTTCGAGGAAATTCTGGTCCACCATCCGACGTCTTAGGGGGGGGAAGCGGTGTGCCATCGAAACTGTGTATAGTGCCGATGGGGCGCTGCTGACCTCGACCCGGGACGTTGTGAATCGGTGGGCGGAGTACTTCGAAGACCTCCTCAATGCCACCGGCACGTCTTCCTCTGGGGAAGCAGAGCCTGAGGACTCTGGGTTGGGCTCTCGTATCACTGGGGTTGAAGTCACCGAGGTTGTCAAAAAACTCCTCGGTGGCAGGGCCCCGGGGGTCGATGAGATCCGCCCGGACATCATTAAGGCTCTGGATGATGTGGGCGTGTCATGGTTGACGCGCCTCTGCAACATCGCGTGGACATCGGGGACAGTGCCTCTGGACTAGCAGACTGGGGTGGTGGTTCCCGTCTTTAAGAAGGGGGACCGGAGAGTGTGTTCCAACTACAGGGGAATCACACTTCTCAGCCTCCCTGGTAAGGTCTATTCAGGGGTACTGGAGAGGAGGGTCCGCCAGGAAGTCGAATCTCGGATTCAGGAGGAACAGTGTGGTTTTCGTCCTGGCCGTGGAACACTGGACCAGATCTATACACTCTTCAGGGTCTTTGAGGGTGCATGGGAGTTTGCCTGTCCGGTCTACATGTGCTTTGTGGACTTGGAGAAGGCATTCGACCGTGTTCCTCGGGAGGCCCTGTGGGGGGTGCTTCGGGAGTATGGGGTACCGCACAGTCTTATCCGGGCTGTGCGGTCCCTGTATGCCCAGTGCCAGAGTCTGGTCCGCATTGCCGGCACTAAGTCGGATTAGTTCCCGGTGAGGGTTGGGCTCCGCCAGGGCTGCCCTTTGTCACCGATTCTGTTCATAACTTTTATGGACAGAATTTCTAGGCGCAGCCTTGGCGGGGATGGAGTCCGGTTTGGGGGCCTCAGCATTGCGTCACTGCTTTTTGCAGATGACGTGGTGCTGTTGGCTTCCTCAGGCCATGATCTTCAGCTCTCGCTGGAGCGATTCGCAGCCGAGTGTGAAGCGGCCGGGATGGGGATCAGCACCTCCAAGTCCGAGGCCATGGTTCTCAGTCGGAAAAGGGTGGTATGCTCCCTCCGGGTCGGGGAGGAGGTCTTGCCCCAAGTGGAGGAGTTCAAGTATCTTGGGGTCTTGTTCACGAGTGAGGGTAGGATGGAACGGGAGATCGACAGACGGGTCGGTGCAGCGTCTGCCGTCATTCGGACCCTGTACCGGTCTGTCGTGGTGAAGAGGGAGCTGAGCCGAAAGGCAAAGCTCTCGATCTACCAGTCGATCTACGTTCCTACCCTCACCTATGGTCATGAACTTTGGGTCATGACCGAAAGAACTCGATCCTGGATACAAGTGGCTGAAATGAGTTTCCTCCGCAGGGTGGCTGGGTTCTCCCTTAGAGATAGGGTGAGAAGCTCAGTCATCCGGGAGGAACTCGGTGTAGAGCCACTGCTCCTCCGCGTTGAGAGGAGCCAGTTGAGATGGCTCGGGCATCTAATAAGGATGCCTCCTGGACGCCTCCCTCGGGAGGTGTTCCGGGCATGTCCCACCGGCAGGAGGCCCCGGGGGCGGCCCAGGACACGTTGGAGAGACTATGTCTCTCGGCTGGCTTGGGAACGCCTCGGTGTCCCGTCGGATGAGCTGGAGGAGGTGGCTGGGGATAGGGACGTCTGGGCTTCCCTTTTAACGCTGCTGCCCCCGCGACCCGACCTCGGATAAGCGGAAGACAATGGATGGATGGATGGATGGATGTTTTATGTCTTTGAAAATCTTATATATATGATATGTAATGGCAACTAAACATCAAGACAGACCTGTATTCTGCCATAGCATAGCTCCTGAAGGCCTGCAGGCACTCTTCCGGCACCACATTATTACCCAGGACACAAGACAGCAGCGGTAACTGAAAAACATCCAATTCGATGGCTGTTATGTAGGATTGTGGGGAGGCTGCCTAAGTGCAATTTTGCCACTGACAAAAAAGGACTACGTGAAAAGATAAAAAATATATGATCAAATGTAGCACGTATCTCCAAATGCCTTCATTTTTCTAAAGTCAACTTCAATTGCTATTGGCACTCATAAGAAATCTTTGACAAAAGAATGTTATGATGCAAAAACTCAAATGAGACACTCAATTTTAAAGTTACTAGCGTTTTGTTACACCTTATTCATGGCCAAATTCAAGTACTATTTAAGGACTTTCAAGCCAAGTGACCAATTTCTCCAGTACCGTTGTAACAGGTGTCTCAAACTTGCGGCCTGCGGGGCATATGCGGCCTGTGTAGTGACAGTTTGAGGCCTCCGCTTTAATTTACAATTTTTATGTCGGTGCGGCTAAAGTTTGGTATGGATGATATCTCAATGCTAACTATGTTAGGCAGGTCTTGGTATTAATTCACCTGCAATTGCAGCTTAAAATTACAGGGGCGAAAATAAAAAACAAGAACATTAAATTGCAAATGCGAGTTCTGTCTTAAGTGTGTTTTAAAGCTCTTCTAGAGTTTTCAGCTAAGGTTTCAAGCAAGGGTTTCAGCCCCACATCTAGGGTTTTAAAGCAATCGTGAGGTTTCCAGTTAGGGTTTCAAACAATATTTTTGGTCCGCAACCAGGGTTTTAGAGCACTTCTAAGGTTTCCAGCGAGATGTAGGTTCATTTATTTGGGGTGTTGGGAATCACAGTTATAAATAACGACTTTACGTAACGACAGTATTCTTTCATTAACGTGTTAATAGAACAATTTTTTTTTTCTGCAGTAACAACGCTGTTACCGTTACCATTGGTCAAAAGCAGGTCCTTACTTTGGCTGCAGAATGGAAACAATGGCGTGTCCCCACACACCTGACGTTGTTTTCAGGGTCGCAGTTTCCGCTCTCCTTTGTGTTGTTTATGTGACATCTTTGAGGCCCATGCCATTCAAAATAACGAATACAATTTTCTTAGTTAGCGGTTATGAATATAGTATTTACTTAAGCGCCGAAAGAAAAGGCGGATGAGGGCTGATTTTCAAAAAAATTGAGCACACCGACTTATGTGTTTGCAAATTAAACGTCTCTATGAGCTGGCTCTTGGAAGTGAACAAAGCGGGCCAATGAACAGACGGATGTTGATCCCTCCGAGACACCTTTGTTTTTTTAGGGTTGGTCAATATGCACTTTTTGGGGATTCCATGTTGATAAATTTGTTAAGCATAAAAAAGGTTGAAAATTGTTTTGCATGAATCTTTTTTTGTAGATTTATGAATATTTTAGTTATATTTCCTTTGTTTTTCAGTGTTAATGTGTTTATTTAAAAATGTATACAGTGGGATTTTCACTTTTTGCGGGTTTTTTCGGCGGAACGTCAGCGGACGCGGGATAAGGCGGCCGGCTGGATGGGACGGGACGGTGGGGGGGCCCGGCGGTTGGTCACTCCCGGGCCACGCGACGGAGCGAGTTCGGCGGACGCGGCGTCACACGGTGCGACGCAAGAAAAGGCCGTGGGCGTGATCGGGCTACCCCCGTAACTTGGGGGAGCCCGGTCGTCCGACTACCCCAGTAGCGCAGCGCGACGACAGGCGGCCGTCCGCGCACGGTGGGCGAAAGGCGGCGGACATGCACGGGACCCCCGTAACTGTGTCTTTGCCAAGCGGTGCAGATAATGAGAAGAGATGAGATTTTTTTTATTTATTTTTTTTGGAAGGTGCGCCGCTACTTTGCGTATTTTCACTTATCGCGGGTGGTTTTGGTCCCCATTAACCGCGATAACCGAGGTCCCACTGTAGTTTGTTCTTTTTTCATCTTTTTATCTTTTTTTTCCTTTGGTTATTGTATTTTTTCTTTTGTTTCTTTTTCTTCCAAAATTTGACACCCCTAACTTTTGAGAGAGAAGTCTGAAACACTTCAAAATCATTGATTAAAAGCTACTATAGTACACCAAATAAAGCCTACCTGTGTACAACTACTGATGATATTGGATGTCATAGCGTTTAGCCTCCGATGTTGGTGACGTTTGCATATGTCTTTATAATCCCATTATATAGACTACGATTTTTTTTTTGTTTTAATCACACCAATAAGTATTCCTTAGAAAGCCACTGCACAGATTATGATCACGACACACGCTTTGTCGGAAGTGCAGGACTGAGAAGCAAAGTCCACGTGAAGGGGAGTCAGATTTTACAAGGGAGCTCTTTTTAGTGAGGTGAGCCGGGAAAAAAAATAGTTCTCTCTAAATCAGACATGCCCAAATGCGGCCCGTGGTCAATTTTTATCCAGCCCGCAGCCTCCGTCATAAAATCAATAACACCTGTAGAATTATGTACCGGTAATACATTGAGCAGCAGCGCTGTTACCTGCATGTTCTAAGTGCTGCCATCTAGAGGCTCAAATAGGAACAGCAAATTAGTATGTGAGGCCCCCCAATTTTCTAAAATGGTGGCAATTAACAAAAAGAGGAAAGTTGATTGCGAGGGCCGACGGTTCAAGGATGGGTGGCAAACAGGTCCTAGGTGAGTGGCCAGACAAAACGCAGATCAGAAGACCCCTAATGATGAGAGACAAAACTTTGGTCCTCGATTTCCCTCGCCCGGACGCGGGTTACCGGGGCCCCCTTCTGGAGCCAGGCCTGGAGGTGGGGTCCGCTGGCGAGCGCCTGGTGGCCGGACCCTTACCCACGGGGGCCGGCCGGGCACAGCCCGAAGGGACGACGTGGGACCCTCTTCCCATGGGCTCACCACCTGTAGGAGGGGCCAAAGGGGTCGGGTGCACAGAGAGCTGGGTAGCAGCCAAGGGAGGGGTCCTTGGCGTGACGATCCCCGGCTACAGAAACTGGCTTTTGGGACATGGAACGTTACCTCTCTGGCAGGGAAGGAGCCCGAGTTGGTGCGTGAGGTTGAGAAATTCCGACTAGATATAGTCGGACTCACCTCTACGCACGGCTTGGGCTCTGGTACCAGTCCTCTCGAGAGGGGTTGGACTCTCTTCCACTCTGGAGTTGCCCGTGGTGGGAGGCGCAGAGCCGGTGTGGGTATATTAATTGCTCCACGGCTCGGCGCCTGTACGTTGGGGTTCACCCCGGTAGACGAGAGGGTAGCCTCCCTCCGCCTTCGGGTGGGGGGACGGGTCCTGACTGTTGTTTGTGCTTATGCACCAAATAGCAGTTCGGAGTACCCACCCTTCTTGGGGTCCTTAGAGGTTGTGCTTGAGAGCGCGCCCCCTGGGGACTCCCTCGTACTGCTGGGAGACTTCAACGCTCACGTGGGCAATGACAGTGAGACCTGGAGGGGCGTGATTGGGAAGAACGGCCCCCCTGACCTGAACCCGAGTGGTGTTTCGTTATTGGACTTCTGTGCTCGTCAGGGTCTATCCATAATGAACACCATGTTCAGACATAAGGGTGTCCATATGTGCACTTGGCACCAGGACACCCTAGGCCGTAGTTCGATGATCGACTTTGTCATCGTTTCGTCGGACCTGCGGCCGCATGTTCTGGACACTCGGGTGAAGAGAAGGGCGGAATTGTCAACTGATCACCACCTGGTGGTGAGTTGGCTTCGATGGTGGGGGAAGATGCCGGCCCGACCCGGCAGACCCAAGCGTGTTGTGAGGGTCTGTTGGGAACGGCTGGCAGAATCTCCAGTCAGAAGAAGTTTCAATTCACACCTCCGGCAGAACTTCGCCCATGTCCCGAGGGAGGTGGGGGACATTGAGTCCGAGTGGACCATGTTCCGCGCCTCCATTGTCGAGGCGGCTGATCGGAGCTGTGGCCGCAAGGTAGTCGGTGCCTGCCGCGGCGGCAACCCTCAGACCCGTTGGTGGTCACCGGCGGTGAGGGATGCCGTTAAGCTGAAGAAGGAGTCTCATCGGGCCTTCCTGGCCTGTGGGACTCTGGAAGCAGCTGGCAGGTATCGGCTGGCCAAGCGGAATGCGGCTTTGGCGGTTGCCGAGGCAAAAACTCGGGCATGGGAGGAGTTTGGTGAGGCCATGGAAGCCGACTTCCGAACGGCTTCGAGGAAATTCTGGTCCACCATCCGACGTCTTAGGGGGGGGAAGCGGTGTGCCATCGACACTGTGTATAGTGCCGATGGGGCGCTGCTGACCTCGACCCGGGACGTTGTGAATCGGTGGGCGGAGTACTTCGAAGACCTCCTCAATGCCACCGGCACGTCTTCCTCTGGGGAAGCAGAGCCTGAGGACTCTGGGTTGGGCTCTCGTATCACTGGGGTTGAAGTCACCGAGGTTGTCAAAAAACTCCTCGGTGGCAGGGCCCCGGGGGTCGATGAGATCCGCCCGGACTTCATTAAGGCTCTGGATGATGTGGGCGTGTCATGGTTGACGCGCCTCTGCAACATCGCGTGGACATCGGGGACAGTGCCTCTGGACTAGCAGACTGGGGTGGTGGTTCCCGTCTTTAAGAAGGGGGACCGGAGAGTGTGGTCCAACTACAGGGGAATCACACTTCTCAGCCTCCCTGGTAAGGTCTATTCAGGGGTACTGGAGAGGAGGGTCCGCCAGGAAGTCGAATCTCGGATTCAGGAGGAACAGTGTGGTTTTCGTCCTGGCCGTGGAACACTGGACCAGATCTATACACTCTTCAGGGTCTTTGAGGGTGCATGGGAGTTTGCCTGTCCGGTCTACATGTGCTTTGTGGACTTGGAGAAGGCATTCGACCGTGTTCCTCGGGAGGCCCTGTGGGGGGTGCTTCGGGAGTATGGGGTACCGCACAGTCTTATCCGGGCTGTGCGGTCCCTGTATGCCCAGTGCCAGAGTCTGGTCCGCATTGCCGGCACTAAGTCGGATTCGTTCCCGGTGAGGGTTGGGCTGCGCCAGGGCTGCCCTTTGTCACCGATTCTGTTCATAACTTTTATGGACAGAATTTCTAGGCGCAGCCTTGGCGGGGATGGAGTCCGGTTTGGGGGCCTCAGCATTGCGTCACTGCTTTTTGCAGATGACGTGGTGCTGTTGGCTTCCTCAGGCCATGATCTTCAGCTCTCGCTGGAGCGATTCGCAGCCGAGTGTGAAGCGGCCGGGATGGGGATCAGCACCTCCAAGTCCGAGGCCATGGTTCTCATTCGGAAAAGGGTGGTATGCTCCCTCCGGGTCGGGGAGGAGGTCTTGCCCCAAGTGGAGGAGTTCAAGTATCTTGGGGTCTTGTTCACGAGTGAGGGTAGGATGGAACGGGAGATCGACAGACGGGTCGGTGCAGCGTCTGCCGTCATTCGGACCCTGTACCGGTCTGTCGTGGTGAAGAGGGAGCTGAGCCGAAAGGCAAAGCTCTCGATCTACCAGTCGATCTACGTTCCTACCCTCACCTATGGTCATGAACTTTGGGTCATGACCGAAAGAACTCGATCCTGGATACAAGTGGCTGAAATGAGTTTCCTCCGCAGAGTGGCTGGGTTCTCCCTTAGAGATAGGGTGAGAGGCTCAGTCATCCGGGAGGAACTCGGTGTAGAGCCACTGCTCCTCCGCGTTGAGAGGAGCCAGTTGAGATGGCTCGGGCATCTAATAAGGATGCCTCCTGGACGCCTCCCTCGGGAGGTGTTCCGGGCATGTCCCACCGGCAGGAGGCCCCGGGGGCGGCCCAGGACACGTTGGAGAGACTATGTCTCTCGGCTGGCTTGGGAACGCCTCGGTGTCCCGTCGGATGAGCTGGAGGAGGTGGCTGGGGATAGGGACGTCTGGGCTTCCCTTTTAACGCTGCTGCCCCCGCGACCCGACCTCGGATAAGCGGAAGACAATGGATGGATGGATGGATGGATGTTTTATGTCTTTGAAAATCTTATATATATGATATGTAATGGCAACTAAACATCAAGACAGACCTGTATTCTGCCATAGCATAGCTCCTGAAGGCCTGCAGGCACTCTTCCGGCACCACATTATTACCCAGGACACAAGACAGCAGCGGTAACTGAAAAACATCCAATTCGATGGCTGTTATGTAGGATTGTGGGGAGGCTGCCTAAGTGCAATTTTGCCACTGACAAAAAAGGACTACGTGAAAAGATAAAAAATATATGATCAAATGTAGCACGTTATCTCCAAATGCCTTCATTTTTCTAAAGTCAACTTCAATTGCTATTGGCACTCATAAGAAATCTTTGACAAAAGAATGTTATGATGCAAAAACTCAAATGAGACACTCAATTTTAAAGTTACTAGCGTTTTGTTACACCTTATTCATGGCCAAATTCAAGTACTATTTAAGGACTTTTAAGCCAAGTGACCAATTTTTCCAGTACCGTTGTAACAGGTGTCTCAAACTTGCGGCCTGCGGGGCATATGCGGCCTGTGTAGTGACAGTTTGAGGCCTCCGCTTTAATTTACAATTTTTATGTCGGTGCGGCTAAAGTTTGGTATGGATGATATCTCAATGCTAACTATGTTAGGCAGGTCTTGGTATTAATTCACCTGCAATTGCAGCTTAAAATTACAGGGGCGAAAATAAAAAACAAGAACATTAAATTGCAAATGCGAGTTCTGTCTTAAGTGTGTTTTAAAGCTCTTCTAGAGTTTTCAGCTAAGGTTTCAAGCAAGGGTTTCAGCCCCACATCTAGGGTTTTAAAGCAATCGTGAGGTTTCCAGTTAGGGTTTCAAACAATATTTTTGGTCCGCAACCAGGGTTTTAGAGCACTTCTAAGGTTTCCAGCGAGATGTAGGTTCATTTATTTGGGGTGTTGGGAATCACAGTTATAAATAACGACTTTACGTAACGACAATATTTTTTCATTAACGTGTTAATAGAACAATTTTTTTTTTTCTGCAGTAACAACGCTGTTACCGTTACCATTGGTCAAAAGCAGGTCCTTACTTTGGCTGCAGAATGGAAACAATGGCGTGTCCCCACACACCTGACGTTGTTTTCAGGGTCGCAGTTTCCGCTCTCCTTTGTGTTGTTTATGTGACATCTTTGAGGCCCATGCCATTCAAAATAACGAATACAATTTTCTTAGTTAGCGGTTATGAATATAGTATTTACTTAAGCGCCGAAAGAAAAGGCGGATGAGGGCTGATTTTCAAAAAAATTGAGCACACCGACTTATGTGTTTGCAAATTAAACGTCTCTATGAGCTGGCTCTTGGAAGTGAACAAAGCGGGCCAATGAACAGACGGATGTTGATCCCTCCGAGACACCTTTGTTTTTTTAGGGTTGGTCAATATGCACTTTTTGGGGATTCCATGTTGATAAATTTGTTAAGCATAAAAAAGGTTGAAAATTGTTTTGCATGAATCTTTTTTTGTAGATTTATGAATATTTTAGTTATATTTCCTTTGTTTTTCAGTGTTAATGTGTTTATTTAAAAATGTATACAGTGGGATTTCGCTACTTCGCGGTTCGTCGTTCGCGGCTTTTTTTTTTTAAGGTGCGTCGCTACTTTGCAGATTTTCACTTTTTGCGGGTTTTTTCGGCGGAACGTCAGCGGACGCGGGATAAGGCGGCCGGCTGGATGGGACGGGACGGTGGGGGGGCCCGGCGGTTGGTCACTCCCGGGCCACGCGACGGAGCGAGTTCGGCGGACGCGGCGTCACACGGTGCGACGCAAGAAAAGGCCGCGGGCGTGATCGGGCTACCCCCGTAACTTGGGGGAGCCCGGTCGTCCGACTACCCCAGTAGCGCAGCGCGACGACAGGCGGCCGTCCGCGCACGGTGGGCGAAAGGCGGCGGACATGCACGGGACCCCCGTAACTGTGTCTTTGCCAAGCGGTGCAGATAATGAGAAGAGATGAGATTTTTTTTATTTATTTTTTTTGGAAGGTGCGCCGCTACTTTGCGTATTTTCACTTATCGCGGGTGGTTTTGGTCCCCATTAACCGCGATAACCGAGGTCCCACTGTAGTTTGTTCTTTTTTCATCTTTTTATCTTTTTTTTCCTTTGGTTATTGTATTTTTTCTTTTGTTTCTTTTTCTTCCAAAATTTGACACCCCTAACTTTTGAGAGAGAAGTCTGAAACACTTCAAAATCATTGATTAAAAGCTACTATAGTACACCAAATAAAGCCTACCTGTGTACAACTACTGATGATATTGGATGTCATAGCGTTTAGCCTCCGATGTTGGTGACGTTTGCATATGTCTTTATAATCCCATTATATAGACTACGATTTTTTTTTTTGTTTTAATCACACCAATAAGTATTCCTTAGAAAGCCACTGCACAGATTATGATCACGACACACGCTTTGTCGGAAGTGCAGGACTGAGAAGCAAAGTCCACGTGAAGGGGAGTCAGATTTTACAAGGGAGCTCTTTTTAGTGAGGTGAGCTGGGAAAAAAAATAGTTCTCTCTAAATCAGACATGCCCAAATGCGGCCCGTGGTCAATTTTTATCCGGCCCGCAGCCTCCGTCATAAAATCAATAACACCTGTAGAATTATGTACTGGTAATACATTGAGCAGCAGCGCTGTTACCTGCATGTTCTAAGTGCTGCCATCTAGAGGCTCAAATAGGAACAGCAAATTAGTATGTGAGGCCCCCCAATTTTCTAAAATGGTGGCAATTAACAAAAAGAGGAAAGTTGATTGCGAGGGCCGACGGTTCAAGGATGGGTGGAAATTGGACTATTTCTACACTGAAATACGTAACAACTGTGTCTGCCTTATTTGTAAAGGGACAGTGGCTGTTTTTAAAGACTTCAATGTGAAGCGACATTACTAAACAAAACATGCAGATGCATATGACAAGATCACAGGTAATGAACGCAGCGAGAAACTGAAACATCTTGAAGCTAGCTTAATCTCACAGCAGCAATATTTTACAAAAGCTCGAGAGTCAAACGAGAATGCTACAAAGGCTAGTTACGAGGTAGCAGCGCTGATCTCGAAGCATTGCAAACCTTTCACCGAGGGTGAATTTATCAAAGACTGTGTGATGACAATGGTCAAAAATATCTGTCCTGAGAGACAGCAAAAGTTTGCCAAAGTCTGCCTGGCACGTAACACTGTGGCGCGCAGGATTGAGGAGGTGTCATCGGACATCAAAGAGGAAAGGAGTTTGACTTTTTTTCACTAGCTTGCTACGAAAGCACAGCCTTGACACTGCTCAGTTACTTATTTTTTTGAGAGGAGTGGACAACGAAATGAATATTACTGAAGAACTACTTAAACTCAGAGCCTGAAAAACCAAACAAGAGGAGCAGATTTATTCTCTTCTGTTTGCGCTGCCGTGGATAACATGAAACTCCTGTGGAATAAGATTTCTGGGATAATTACGGATGGCGCGCCATCGATGACTGGCAAACAAAGCGGATTAGCAACACCAATAAGTAACAAAGTAAGTGAAAAGGAGGGAAAGCTGTAAAACTCAATTGCATCATTCATCAGCAAATTTTGTGTGCTAAACATCTTCGATACGAACATGTTATGGGGCCGGTGATAAAATCAATTAACTATATGCGCTCCAGAGCGCTATGCCACCGTCAGTTCCAACAGTTTCTCAGCGAGATTCATGCGGAATATGGAGATGTTGTCTATCGCAATGACGTGAGATGGCTCAGTCGGGGTTCTGCACCGTCACGCTTCCTCTCACTTAGGCAAGAAATCAGTGAGCAAATTCCTGTGAACTACCTTCTCGGCCCGTCAGGCAATCCTTGACTCTATAGACATTGACTGATATGACTTCGTACGGGGTCAACTCCCACTTATCTGCAACCTTGCAATTCCCTGGGACACCTCTGTTGGCGATCAACACCCGGTCTCCCACGAGGGGTGATCCTTTGGCCTTACGGTTGTACAGCTTGGCATAGCGAGTCTGTTCTCTAAGAGTGTTCCTTCGTAGCTTCATGTAGATCCTTCTTCAGATGGGTTACAAAGTCAGAGTAGCTGACAACATCATTGGTACTAGTATGTTGAAACATGACATCGACAGGGAGACGAGGGATCATCCCAAACACTAGGTAGAATGGTGCAAACCCCAGCACTCTCGTTTACAACAGCGTGACAATTGTTGGATACTCTGAACACCTCTTGCACAGTACTGTTGTTCACCCTGCTGACCTGGTCCAACAGTGAGGTATAAGGCTTGGTAACAAGACGATGACCCACACATGACCGTACAAATGGCTCACGGCTCAGAGCGTCGGCTACGATGTTCTTTGGGCCGGGAATGTACTTCAGGTCAAAATTGTATGCAGTTAGCTTTGCCACCCACCGCTGTTCACACGCATCAAGTCTTGGTTTGGTCAAAATGTATGTCAGTGGGTTATTGTCGGTCCACGTGGTGAAGTGTCTTCCTTTCAACCAATGGCTGAATTTATCAAATACCCCCCATTTCAAGGTAAGAAATTCAAGCCGGTGTGCAGGGTAGTTGAGCTGGGAGCGAGAGAGCGTTTTGCTTGCAAAGTAGACTAGTCTGGCTACTTTTCCACCAGGTGGCAGCTGTGACAGGACTGCTCCAATCCCATCAAAGGACGTGTCGACAGCCAGAATAAACGGCACATCAAAATCTGGGTGGGCCAGAGTGACACTTGTCAGGTGTCGTGTTTCAGTGTTTCAAACGCGTTCTGGAATGTATCGGACCAATCAGCAGGCGTCAGCTTTACTTGACCTTTCCTCACTAGTTTGCGGCCTCTCTTTCACTTATGCTGAGCACCAGATTCAGATGTGAGCCTGAACAGAGGTTTTGCCTTTGCAGAACATGCCTCAATGAAGCTTGGGTAATACATCACCATGCCTAGAAAAGATTTGATTTTACTAGGGCACGGCGTCCTACCGTCAGACTTCATTAGGTCAGCGACTTGTAGGTCGTTTATTGCTCTCACCTTCTCGGGGTCAGTCCGAACTCCATCCTCACTGATGACATGCCCAAGAAACTTCACAGTCCGTCTGAGGAAAAAACACTTATTGGGTGCGAGCTTGAGGTTGTGCTCCTTGAGGCGAGTAAACACCATCTGCAGGCGTTGGAGTGCAACTTCCTCTGTAGAGGCAAACACTATCAGGTCGTCGAGGTAACATAATACGCTCATGAAATTCTCATCGCCGAATATCGACATCATCATCCTCATAAATGTTGCTGGGCTGTTGCAAAGTCCCTGAGGGAGCCGGTTGTACTCGTGAAGCCCGAAGGGTGATTAGAATGCCGTGTACTTTTTGTCATCAGGGTTCAAGGGGACATTGTAGAAGCCTGATGTCAGGTCCATCGTGGAGAAAAAGGCATTTCCCCCAAGTGCGGCCAAAGAATCAGCTTGATGTGGTAGTGGGTAGGCATCCTTTATGGTTGTTGCATTAAGCCATCTGAAATCAGTACATACTCTGAGTTCTCCATTCCACTTCCATATGAGAACAAGCGCAGATGCATATTCACTAGTCGACTTCTGAATAATTCCTTTCTCTTCCATCTCGTTCAGAGTCGTCCTCAGTTTTTCATACTGACTTGGTGGTATGCGTCTGTTGGGTAGGCGGAACGGCTTATCATCAACAAGGTAGATATGATGTATAAACTCTTAAGCCTCTCCACAGTCCATCTTATGGCGAGAAAAGATTCACTCAAATTGTCCGATGATATGAAGGAGCTTTTCTTTACACTGCAGTGAAACCTCGCAGAGCCTCCAATGTACGCATCATGTCCTCTTCCGACCTGGGTTGGACCTCTTTGCTCTGTACACTCTGCACGTTGCACTTGACCTCCTTTGCACTGGGCAGGTCTTCCGCTGCGATGCAATGAGACACATCTGTTATTTTTCTGTTTCTTCTCAGCACCACAACTCTGTCCGTAGGATTAAAGATTTTAACAGGCACCCACCCATCTCCCCAGAGTGGAGTAACAACTCGTCCGACAAGGACTTGTCTGGGCCCAGCCTAAGATTGAGTTGGCTTAACGACCACTGTGCTGCCCGCTGACATCCCAGCTGACTCAGGTAACTTGCCCCAAATAAGGTAGTCGGTCTGTGGATTCAGCATCACGCAACTCTTGATCTTCACTGTCCCTACCCTATCTGAAATGCAATCACCTCTCCATCTCTCTGTGTTAGAAAGCATTGACAGGAATTGACTGTGGTTATCAGGCAGACCATTGTCAAGAGTGGAAACTAATCTCCAATAGCCGACAGTGCTCTTCAATTGAGTCATAATATGTTTGATGGCATTGCTGCCAAGGATCAACTGTTCTGTCTTGCCTGGCACAACCATTACTGGCATTATCATTTTGCATCCGTAAACGGTGACGTGAATGTCATACATGTCTCTGGGAGAAACGCAGCCTACAATGACATAGTTATCAGCCGTGTAACTCACCATGTCAGGGAATTGCTGCAGCAGGGACTTGGCAGTTGCCTCACTTACTGTACAAGCCATCAACCCACTGTCCAACAGCGCTCTGAAAGTGGGGCCATCTTGCACAAGTACAGGTGTGTAAAACAGTTCGTCAGTTTCCGCTATTCTCTGAAACCCCTGAAAGATCAGCTTCTTCGATGGAGGTATCGTGTTGCTGTATAACTCATAGATGGATCGATTATCTTTCATGTCAGGCATCACATTAGTGGTGAGAGGCATACTCTGCTGGTCTGCACTGTCCTCCCCTATGCACAGACCAGTCAGTTTCCCTGAAGCAGTGGGACAGCTTTCTTCACTGGACAGTCACGTCGAGAATGCCCGGGGGCATGGCACTGAAAGCAAAGTTTTTTTTCTCGGCAATGTGAGAGAGCACTGTGTTCGTCATCTTTAATAATACATGGCTTGTCAGTGAAACCATTAATTCTGTCTTCAGGTCGCCTGATTGGAGTTCGCCTTCTCTCTTGAGACTGGTTAGAGGCAACACACAGCAGAACTTTCTCCAATAGACAAATAACGTCCGTAGAGGGACATACTGTGGGCTCGAAGTCTGAAGTGGCTCGTGCATGAGGGTTGGACTATGGCTCGCCTCAGATTTGTATACGGCAATTTCCGCCCTTTTCGCAGGTTGTTGTACGGAAGCTGCTTTGTAGCTCTTTTCAGCGTGGTATTCATTCAGCACCTCCAGTACTTCACATACTGACCACTTTTCGATGGTTTTGGATATAGAAGTGAGTGCCAGTTCTTTGCAGGAGAAGTTCCTAATAAACATGCGAGTTACTTCAATTTCAGGGTTGTCCAGTGTTTTGCCCTGCTCTCTCAAGCAGTCAGAGGCAAGGTCAGCTGCTCTGTTTAGTCTCAGCCAGTAGTTATAGGGGTCTTCCTGGTCTTTGGGCAAGGTTGAGTAAAAGTCAGCCAAAGGGACAGCAGAGTACTTGGTACAGCTCAAGTGTTTCCTGAGAAGACTATAAATCATGTCATGGACGTCTATATTACTGTTTCTAATGCCAAACCTAACTACATCTTTAGCTTTTCCTCTCAAATGCACAAAGATTTCCTCGGCCTGCTCTTCAAGCCTCACATTACTCTTCTTAATAAATGTCCTCATTAGATCTTCCCACTCATGTACTTTGATTGGGTCTGAGCCATCCCCAATAAATGACGGTGGTTCCTTAACCTTTCTCTGTGTAACCACCCGAACCTGTGATACATTTGACACATGACTAGGCTGACTCAATACATTTGCTACATTTTGTGTGGCAGCAGCGCTAGGAGCTACTATACTGTATGACTGTATACGGGACAAGATGCTATCAGCCAACCTATGTCCTATCTCCTGAATAATATTTGTCATCTGATCAGCTACACCCTCAGAAATGTCACTCGTGGGATTTGGCGTAGATGTGGGTCTGACCTGAGGTGCAGGTAGGCTGGCATGTTGGTCAGCTGCATTGTGGGTGCTGACACTAGAAACTGCCTCTACTCTATGTGTAGCAAGACCTGGGGTAGAACTATCAACAAAGGGGATGGGGGTAAACATGCCCCTGCCCCTGCTAATTTGAATAGGTGTGTCAAAACGTGGAGACAACGCATTACTCTGATTAAACATGTTTCAAAAATGTTTCATCAACAGAAAAAAAAATGTAAATAAGTCATAATCACAAAATAAATCATCAGTAACACGTCACTGTACAGCACACTTAGTTATCTGCGTCACTGTGACAATGCACAGTAATGAGCTTAACGATAATGTTCATGTAACTGAAACCTCAAATACTGTGAGCTGATGGCTTCATGAAGCGATGTGACAGGTAGGACAGTCCTTGGTTTGGAGAGCTTGATAGAAGTCACAGGTCACGGCACCAATGTAACTGCGGTGTACCCGTCCCACCAAAGATCCACATTCACGCTGGACTGGATGATGAGGCATTTGTTACAGTTGCTGCAATGAGTCACAAGATATCCACACATGTGGTTAGCACCTCCGCTGGCTTTCAACACATTAGCAGCGCACTGTAGACTGCCCAAAGCATTTTCTTTACAGTTGAGATAAAATACAAGTTCAGAGAATCAACCATCAGTGAGCTATTGGCTGAAAAAGGACAACCTATGGGAGAACCAAGTGACCCTATTTGGCTGGCTGATTTGGGGTTTCTAGTTGACATTACAAAGCATCTTAATGTCCTCAACACCAGTCTCTAAGGACCAGATGCAGCCATAAGCCAACTATATTTACATGTCAAGGCCTTTGGAATCAAGCTGCAACTGTTTGAAAGACACCTGTCGTCGACCCAGCCCAGCACTGCACACTTTCCAGCGCTGCAAGAAATCATGGCCAGATTCCCACAGAGCGATGTCAGTGTGCAAATAAGGAGGTGCGTGTCAGATATTTCATCTCTGGCTGAAGAGTTTAAACAACGCTTTCAGGACTTTGCAGCAATCGAGAAGATCACTCTTTTTTCCTCACCTTTCTCCGTGGACACAGATGATGTTCCAGACCATTTGCAGCTGGAGGTCATTGAGCTGCAGTGTGACGCAGAGATCCGCGGTCAGCACCACCTAACCCTAACCTTACTCTCGACAACTTTTACCGACAACTGAATAAGGACAGGTTTCCAGAGATTCGATCTTTTGGTAAGAAAATGCTAAGCTTGTTTGGGTCGACGCATTTGTGTGAGAAGACATTCTCGTTTATAAACTTAAATAAGAGCCATGTGAGGATACGGCTATCGGACTATCACTCAAAAGACATTTTGCGCATCAATACTACTCCCATTGAGCCAGACCTGGCCTTTGTCCTGCACTCCATATATTAGTTTCAACCATCACACTAATGCGGACAAGTCATCATTTTCATTGAGGGGGGATATGTTTGTTTATTATTCTGGAGTGAAAGCCTGCAGGGTTGGACTGCAAGGTACGCAAAAAGCGCGCTACACCGCTAGTGCGCACATCACCACCGCGCGTCCTGTCCCCGGGTCACCAAGCGAGAGGGAGAGAGAGGTGTGCCAATCAACATATATAGTTACTGTCATATTTTAAATGAGCCCTGCACTTGTTGATATGACAATTTTTCTGTTATTGTGTTTAAAATTCTGTAAATATTAAACTGCCATGGTGAGATATTTTTTTATGTTTCAAATGTAATTGCACCCAAGAGTACAATTACTTCTCTTCAACTGTTACAAAAAAGTTTATTAAAGTGTTAAAAAAAAGTGAAGTTAAGTGAATATTTAATTTCAATTTCAATGTCAATTGAATTTTAATATAAGTGTTTAAAATGAACTAAAACATATGCTTAAGATAGCTGAAATTAAAATAAAAAAAACAAATGTGAAACACAGAATGGCTCGCTGAAATATATTTAAATTGATTGCTGTTATACTGTATGTAAAGAACGTCCACCAAGGTTTGCCCCCCTACATTTTTAACACACCAAATCTGGCCTCCTTTGCAAAAAGTTTGGACACCCCTGCTCTAAATAGCTGGAATTCCCATATGGTGGGGTTTTTTTGTAAATCTGACCGTGCCTCACCCCACGCCACTGTAGTTAAGCATACCACCTTAATTGTTTCACCATTAACTATTGTATGGATTGTGAAAAATTCTCCTCGGATATTGGTCTCTATATTTGCCCAGAAGCACTTAACTCGTTGCAATATGTTTCCAGGCCATCTCTCTCAGGTTGATTGTAACGCAGGACAGCAGCGCACCATGAAATACTGGAGAGCTTTAACCCCTATTTCTACAGAGAGAGAGCAAACAAGACATTTGTGTGTTGGCGTTAACGAAGCTTCATTTGGATGTTGTAATGTCAGATAGAAAAGAGCCGCTTCTCTTTTCTTGATGCTATTGGTTAGCTTAGCCATCATCTGCATCTTTTATTCGTTATGGTACACCCTCTGTGCTTGCTGTTCCAAACAATTTTGGAGCACATAGCAAACTACTTACTTACGAATCTCAGTCAACGCGTCCTGGTTGTTTTGGTTCTCCACCACTTACTGCATAGCGCTTGTGACGTCACGACGCTGCAAAACAAGGCGCACGTGCTTGGCACAAGGTGCCACACTGCTCAGGTTAATCAACTATAAATCTTGATGCACGTCCAATCCACTTGATGCAAGTGTAAATGTAAACACTCCATGTAAAATATTTCAGCATCTGATGCAAAAGATTAAATTAGAAAAATACACAAACTTCTCAATTTTTGCATCAATATGAATAGACCAATGTGGTCATGTGGCCTCAGTCCGCCCATAAACTCTTCAGGCTGGGATCAGAGACAGACAAATTGCCCTCTAAAAGGAATAGAACTTCTTTTCTGAAGTCACAAGCTATTAGGTCTGCCTTCCACACACTGCACCCCCCATACTCTTATTCTATTGTCTGAGCCCAGAAGAAATAAAGGAAGCGGCATATGCTGGCTGTCAGTCCAGCTGTCAGCATCTGTTGTTCCACAGCCAGATGCTCAGTGGACAAGGAGAGCAATCCTCAGCTCACACAGTCAACTGGTCTTCAAGGAGGGTGGATTTCGGTAGTAAATCTGACGCCATGCATGCACTCTAAAGTTATGGCCATACTGACATATCCTGAGAACATTTTTTTCTAATAAATCATATGATCTCATTGCATTTTTGTTTAATTAATAATTGCCCCTGTGAACTACAAGACTTCAATAATGTAGGCTATCTACATAAAGAAGGAAAATCTATTCTATCTATCTTGGTCATATCCCTCAAGAGGGGTGACCAAGGAAGAAAATAATCAAGAAAAAAAAAAGTTTGAACTTTTAACATTCAAGACTTGTAACGTTTTATGTCATTCAAAAGTTCTAACTTTTTGTTAGTCCAATTTTATACTGTAGTTTTTTTTTTTGCTTAAAGTCTAAAGAATTTATAGCACAAATACTGATATTTTATAGGGCGCAAGAAATTTTCTTGAGCACATCACAAAGTCAAATGTATATATATATATATATATATATATATATATATATATATATATATATATATATATATATATATATATATATATATATATATATATATATATATATATATATATATATATATATATATATATATATATATATATATATATATATATATATATATATATATATATATATATATATATATATATTCTATATATATAACTGTATGTTTTCTTTTCCTTCAAGAAAGTGTTGTTCTTGGTTTGCAAATGTATTTCAATCCAATCATTATGTATATATATATATGTAACTGCGGTGTACCCGTCCCACCAAAGATCCACATTCACGCTGGACTGGATGATGAGGCTTTTATTACAGTTGCTGCAATGAGTCACAAGATATCCACACATGTGATTAGCACCTCCGCTGGCTTTCAACACATTAGCAGCGCACTGTAGACTGCCCAAAGCATTTTCTTTACAGTTGAGATACGATACAAGTTCAGAGAATCAACCATGAAAATTATTTTTACATCCATTTCAACAAGATACTTTTGAGAAGTGATCGTATAGTGTTTTTTTTAATTCAACATATTTTTATTCCTGAATTTTAACCAACATTATTCTTTTTATATATATGAGAAAATAGAAATAATTACAATAACGAGTGTAAAAAACGGGAACATTTTACCTGCAATGAGTCACAAGATATCCACACATGTGGTTAGCACCTCCGCTGGCTTTCAACACTATAAGGGGAATTAGCATTTTAGCACAACGTACAACGTCCGGCAAAACTAATATAAAAGGCGACAGAAACAAAACAAAAATAAATCCAAACAGCTTGACAACATCAATCACATTACTGTGCATGTTGAGAGATTTGTCAGCTGTGGTTTTAATTTTTAAAATTAACTTTTTTTGGGGCACCAAAAGATCGTGGCTTACCGTTAGCAGCGCGCTGCAGACTGCGAACAATATCCGGCGTTCGGTCGCAAAATCAGAAGCCAAACCAAGCCTTACCTCATACCAGCAGGTGGCACTGTTGGACTCGTCATTGCAGGACGCTCACACATAATAATAATAATAATAATAATTTCCTTTGTATTGTCATTCTTTGTAACAATGTACACAGAACGAAATGTCGATACACCTGACCCGTTGTAGCGAGTCGATGCAGCCGCAGCCAACAGAGGGCGCCGCCATTATACCAATTAGGTATGTCTCGGCCGAGGCGCGAACCAGCGACCTAAACTATACAAACATATTTTTGCAGGAATTTCAACAAAACAAAAGTTATTATTACACCCGTTACATATATACCCCTTTTATATATATATATATATATATATATATATATATATATATATATATATATATATATATATATATATATATATATATATATATATATATATATATATATATAGATAGATAGATAGATAGATAGATAGATAGATAGATAGATAGATAGATAGATAGATAGATAGATAGATAGATAGATAGATAGATAGATAGATAGATAGATAGATAGATAGATAGATAGATAGATAGATAGATAGATAGATAGATAGATAGATAGATAGATAGATAGATAGATAGATAGATAGATAGATAGATAGATAGATAGATAGATAGATAGATAGATAGATCGATAGATATTCCCTGTCCCATGTGCAGAAAAACACCCTCAAAGCATGATGCTACCACCGCCACACTTCACAGTAGGGATGGTGCTCTTCGGATTGAACTCTTTATTCTTCTTCCTTCCTCCAAACATGCTTAGTGGAATTATGACCAAAAAGTTGTATTTTGGTCTCATCTGATCACCAGAATTTCTCCCATGACTCCTCTGCATCATCCAAAAGGCCATATGCAACTTTAAGACGGGCCTTGACATGTGCTGGTTTAAGCAGGGGAACATTTCGTGCCATGCATGATTTCAAATCATGACGTCTTAATGTAATACCTACAGTAACCTTCGAAACAGTGGTCCCAGCTTTTTTCAGGTCATTGACCAACTCCTGTTGTGTAGTTTCGGACTTTCTTAGAATCATTGAGACCCCACGACGAGATATTTTGCATGGGGCTCCATTCCGATTGAGATTGATCATCATGTTTAGCTTCTTATTCTTCTTCCAAAATATTTCAACAATAAATGACACATTGCAAAAAAAACACTGGTTGGCAATAAAATGAATTATTTAATAAATAGATGAAAAAATACATAGAAAGAAAGAAAGAAAGAACTTTTTGGTGCACCCTCCTTTGTGTGCCCCCTTTCCAACTTCCCTCCTCCTTCCTGACCATGGCTTGACTCAAGAGAAACAGAGGCAGATGTTCCAGTAGCACACGACAGCCCATCCCCACACTTCCCATTTGTACTGGATCAGCAGTTAACCCCCAGAAAGAACTGACCATACAAGCACGCACACACATACAAAGACCACCACTGCCCAAATCTGCGCTGGCTCAACAGTTGTCCGACTCAATGAACAGCACACATACATACACACCGAGAGCTCTCCAAAACCCCCCTCAGAGTCCCTGATAGTAGCCACCCTGGGGTCAGGTCTTATGTCAGCGTCCAAGGCCTGGGGTCTCTCTAGGCAGCTGGCCTGGCTAATCCTGCTGCTGAAGGCCACTGCTTCTCAAACTAAATGCAAAGGAGCCCCAGGGGGCTGCAAGGCACAGATCTCAGAGAAATGAGGGAGTGGGCGATTTGTTCACAATGCGGGGGGCTTTGTTTGTTTTTGGCTTGTTATGGATTCAAATCAAACATATCCAAGGAGAGACTGCAAAATGATGTCACGTGGGGTAAATTTCAATCAATGAGTTTCACGATAGCATTAAAAGCACATTGCTAAACACTGGTTCAAATAATACAAACTACGAACTTGTGGAGCAGGGGACGAGAACATATGGCTCGTGAGCCTAGTATGGCTCTTTTCATGAATACATCTGGCTTGGAGATGAAATAGAATGTGAGAAATTACTTACTAAATTATACATGCAAAACCAAGTGTAGCATGTGCAAAGCCGAGACGACACTGTTATATGGTGTTCAGTCCGGTATATAGAGGGCACAGTTTTTACTTCAGTTTGCAGTAGAGGTGTCACACCAACATACCCCGTTTTTGTTGTACGTTGCTAAAGAATCCTTTCTATAAAAGCTCATTAAACAATGTATGTTCACTGTTGAGAGACTTTATGATGAAAACTTACAAAAGAAACCGTAAACAACTAAAAACTCTAGCTAAGCACCAAAAGCAATTTGATTGGGTGAGCGACAGGAATGGGCGGAGCTATAACACAATGCATGCACTGCTTATTCCACTTGCCCAGAGCCGTCTGCACCAAAGGTAAATACGTTGGTATCCTCGTTTGCAGTATTTTGTGACATTTTTACAAAATCACTTTGCTTTGCTTATTTAAATCATCATTTAGGGCAAAAATGAGCTAAACACTCTTGAGTAACTGTAGGCGGGAAACATATTTTAAGTGATATATTTATATTTATATGGGACAAAGGCTCTGGGATTATTAATATTTCATAGATTTTAGCAAATGATCAAATGTCACACATTGAAATAAAATGAGCTGAAGAATTCGTTTTGGTCTGGAGAGCGGGTTTGGTGTTTTATTCTTTGTATTATTTTTGTCATAAAATATATAATGTGGCTTTCTCCCTCCCAAAAAATAAATGAACAAATTTAGAAAATATATACATACATATAATTGTTTCTGTTAAAAATATCGCGTTCTTTACATGCTAACGCATATCCATTTTAATGGTGTAATTTATTTTAGCGCAAGATTATTGTTCATTAGGACCAAGTGAACTTGAGGTATATATAAGCTGTGGCCACTGGCAGCTACGTTACGAAAACTACAGGTTCCGCTTGTAACCTTGAAACAAAACAATAGGCACGACCCATACATTTGTTTGGTCTTGCGGCTTGCCTTTTCACTCGCTGTATTCTGTATGTGTGAAACACTGAAATGAATTCGAAACAAATTCTGAACGGAAAGTTTTGTTTCAAAAGGTTGCAAGATGGATCGGTTGACAAGACCTAAGTAATCTGTGTGTACTGTCGGTGTGAGGTATTACCGTAGTACATCCAGTCTGAAATATCACTTTATGTCCAAACATACGGCAAATGCGAATTCTCCACCTCCTCTTTGTACAAACCTGTCGGCACAGGCTTTCGACACAGGCACACAGAAACTGCAAGTATTTATTTATTTTTTTATAAATTGTTTATTGACAGTGTTAAATTTTGTGAAGTGTTCTTTCAAATGTGAATGACTGTTCAGAATAGATTGTGAGATATAACGCTACACATTGTTTTAGATAAAGAAAAATTGCACAGACAAGCCTAGCCACTTTTATATGTTGATAAGAGTATTAAAATGATAATTAAAGGGACATTACAGACTCAAATAGGCAATTAATGTACGATTATCACGAGTAAACGATCATATTCATGAGATTAATTGTGATTTAATAATAATATTTTGAATCAATTGATAGTGTCACGACTGGAATAAATAGTGGGCCAAAATGCTTAACGTTTCACACAAAACTTTATTAATGGAACGAGGGGATCAGGGATAGAGGAAAAAACAGTGATCTGGTGCTCGCTGGGACAGGGACAGGGTCTGATTGCAGGAATCAGGGGACTGAATCAGGCAGGAGGAGTAGGTGGGAAAGCGGGTCGCGGGATGCAGGAACAGGTGGGAATCAAACCGGGGGCCAAAATCAAAAGTGCTAGCCTTGCATGAGCTGAAGTATGCTGACGGACTGACAAAGAGTGATCGAAGAGGAAGCACTTAAATAGGGAGAGGGATAATTAGGACACGAGTGGCCGCTGGGGCTGAAGGAGTAAGCACAGGTGAGGGTCAGAGGGCAACTGAAAAGATCATGACAGGACCCCCCCTTCCTCAAGGGACAGCTCCAGAAGTCCCAAAAGAAAAAGTAGACACCACCAACCAGGTGGGAGGAGGGAGAGGCAAAAGGCGGGGGTCAGAACTCCTCAGATCGGTCTGATGCCCGGCTTCATCCCCGGAATAAAGTGGCTCAGCATCAGCAGATGGAGGCGTGGCAGGAGCTGGATCAGGAGGTGGCTGAGCAGACGGGCGGGCACCCCTCGGATGGCTCTAGCGCAGAATAGGCTGGTCGGGGAGTAGTTGATGGAAATCCCTGATGTGGGTACTGTCCAAAATCTCCTTGGTGAGAATCCAGGACCTCTTCTCATGACCGTAACCCTCCCAGTCCACCAGATATTGGAGACCCGCCCCCTCCACCTGGAGCAGAGAAGGCGACACACGGCGTAGACGGGACCCTCGTCCAGCAGATGAGGGGCTGGAGGCGGCGGCGCATCCGGCGTCAACAGGCTCTGGCGGACCAGCTTGATGCTGGAGACATGGAACGTCAGATTGACCATCATAGTGCTAGGCAGGCGAAGGCGAACCGCCGACGGACTGAGCACTTGCTCCATGGTGCATGGTCCCAGAAATGGACCTAAACCCAATCAGAGATCTGGAGGGAGCTCAAACTTTGTGTTTTTTCAGCAACAGCCTAGAAACCTGACTGATCGATCTCTGTGGATGAGTGGGCCAAGATCCCTCCTGCAGTGTGTACAAACCTGGTGGAAAAACTACAGGAAACGTTTAACCTCTGTAATGTTAAACAAAGGCTACTGTACCAATTATTAACATTCATTTTAAAATACTTATTTGCTGCTATATTACAAAAACAAATCGTTAAAAAAATCATGCATTGTGATTTCTGGATTTTTCCTTTTAGTTTATCCCTCTCACACAGTGGACATGCACCTACGATGAAAATTTTAGAACCTTCCATGATTTCTAAGTGGGAGAAATAGCAAAATAGCAGGGTGTTCAAATATGTATTTTTTTCACTGTGCATATATAATTCAATGTTATGGCTTTTTGGGTCACTCCCGACCCCTGTTGTAGAGGAATAAAACTAAAAACAAAGTGGCTATTTTCAAACAGGCCGGATCACTTTATTATACACAATAAATGATTCAACAATATTCATCTGTATGAAGCTGTTGTTTTTAAATTGGCACTGAAAATTGTAACTACTATTGCTCAGTGGTTGGTAACCAGTGTAGATCAGTGGTTGGTAACCACCGGGCCGTGGACCGATAATAGGACACAGAGAAAGAAAAATATATATTTTTTTCAGCTATTGTTGTGGTACTGAAACTGCTACGTTTTGCACTGAACTTGAATCGGGGCTTAGAGGGGAAATATTTGAAATAAAATCAGTGTAGTTTGCACGGGCGGGTGCAATCACCTGTCAGGTGGTGCAACTGTCAAGTGGTAAACACCGGTTCCCGCCCGCTGAAGGTACAGTGAAGGATAAATCAAACCAATGGTTTGCGCTTATAGCCAATCAGAACAGATAATTTTCAACTACGTCCTGCTACAACGTAAACAAACTTGCTGTCATGAAAAAAACGTTTGGCAACAGAGTTGGAGGATGCATAGATCATAATTGAAAGAGCCAGGACTTTCATTCATGGTCGCCAAGTTGGTGATTGCAGTTTCATGAAAATAAAGTGGCTTTAATAATTGCAAGGATTGGCGCTAAATGTCAAAGACCCATTATGTCCACAGCAACCCTCTCCATGGGTGCGCCATCCCCTTGCTGCCGCAGTCGTCGGAGGGTTTTTTGCTCTACCGAAGTGCCCTAAGCCAGCTCCCCTGTGGCATGCCCTTAGAACAGAGTCCCTGAGAGCTACGGGCACCACTATCGTAAGACAATAGCGATAATTAAAATAAAGCTAAGTAAACAAATATAACAGATATCTAATTAAAAACTGAGCTTAACTTCTTGGCCTAAATATGAGAAGATTGGGTGTGTGATCGGGCTCTTAAAGTTATGTCTATAGATGTACATTATGCATCAACCCATCAATCCATCCATAAAGAGCCTGCTGCGTTTATGTCTAGTACTGGAGCAGCGCTCAAAATCTAAACAAGAATAGGTTACATCCATATTCCCAGGTGTTATTATGGAAATACTTTGAAATACTTCTACAGTTCGATGCTGTCCCAATCAGATGCAGAGGTTTCAATTCATGCGTTTATTACTTCTCGCCTTGATTACTGTAATGTATGCTTTCTGGTCTCCCGATGTCTAGCATCAAAAATTTGCAGCAGGTTCAGAATGCGGCAGCTGGACTCTTGACTAAGACAAAAAAGGTTTGAGGATATTACTCCTGTATTGGCCAACCTGCACTGGCTCCCAGTCCACTTAAGATGTGACTTTAAGGTTCTTTTATTTAAATAAAAATGTTTGCATGGAATTGCACCCTTATCTCTCTGATTTGATTTCCCCCTATGTTCCTGCACGGAGCCTCCGCTCAGAAAATGCCGGTCTATTTGTGACTCCGAGAGCCAAGAAGTCCGCAGGCTCAAGAGAGTTCTCCACCTGGGCCCCGGTGCTATGGAATGCTCTGCCTTTGGAGATAAGATCTGCAACCTCAGTGGAAGTTTTTAAATCTAAACTTAAGACATACTTCTATTCAAAAGCTAATGATTAATCCCCACCTCATATTTTGTATTGTCCTGTCTTTTTCCGAGTGTCTGGCTGGTGGTGATATGAGGGAGAAAGACGATTTGAGATGAGTCAGCGGACCAGCGTCCAGAACTGAAGCATGTCAACGCCTGCATTGTCCAGCCGGCAGAGATGGGAAGCTGCGTCATTGCTGTTATGGACTATTTGGACTAGTTTACGGGCTTGAGGCATCGTTGCTGTCATGCAATTTCCGGACAAACTTTAACATGTTACCTAGTGTTCTCTTTTATTGATGTTTACTATGTTCGTGTACTGTAACTCAATGCTAAATCTATTGCACCCTGGTCATCCTGGAAGGGGGAACAACTTGTGAGGCCCCTTCTCAAGATTTCTTTTTTCCTGAGGTTTTGAGTTTTCCCTCGCCTGCATGTTGGTTTCAGATCAGGCGATTGTGTAAATGTAATCCTGTGCAGTCCTTTGAGACATTTTTGTGAATAAGGGCTATACAAATAAATGTGACTTGACTATGTATGTGACTTGGCTTCTACATAAATACTACAAATGTCATGATTACTGATGTGACTCACTTGTGCCAGCTCTTTTGGCGCCAACTGCCACGGGTTCTGATTGGCTCCCGATCAGTATTTGAACCCAGTCCTGTCTGTCCCCTTTTGTCAGTCAGTTAGCGAACCTCAGTGAACACTAGGCAAGCCTTTTTTGACCCTGACTCCCACCTGTCCCTTTTTTAACTCCCGTCTGTCCCCAGCTTCGACCCGTTTTTGATCCTGACCATGTCTGCTCTTCCGTCCCGGCTCTTGACCTTTTTGTCCCCGACTACGTCTACTCTCCTATTCTGGCTCACGACTGGCTTCTGACCCCGACCATGTTTTTGCTCTCTGTCCTGGCTACCGACCCGCTTTTTCCGTCCCTGACGCCATCGTTCACCATGGAAGATCCACTTACGCGTTTGGAGCACAATCCGAGTACCAGAGCGACTTGCTTCCCGCGTCCAGCGAACACCGGATCTTTCTTCCTATAAAACTTGAGAGAAACGCAACGCAGTGGGTCCTGACTCCGTTCTGGTCTTGACAACAAAAGTACCAATACAGTAACACTATGATACGAAAATACTGTCACATAAATATTACGATAGAAACACTACAAAAATACTGCTGCAGAAATATTACGACAGAAACACTGCAAAAGTACAACTATAGATATAATACAAAAATACAAATAAACTAAAAATGTCCCATAGAAATATTACAAAAAACACTGGAAATACTACAAAATACTGCAATAATCAAAGTAAAGTAATAATAATAAAATACCACAGAAACACTACAAACATCTAACTGCAGAAATAGTACAAAATCGTTACAAAAATACGACTACAACAATACTACAAAAAAAAAAAAAAACGGTTGGTTACGCCCCCACCAAATATTTCTTCCTTCACATTAGCATGCAAAGGGTCATTACTGAGTTGTGATTTTCACATCCGAGTTTGCCAGATCAAGGATAAAACTAATCCAGTCAGTTGGCTGCCCTTTGGGCATTCTATGTAGGAAAGCCAATATTGCTAGTATTAACAAAGTACAATTGATTTTCTCTGTCAGGGTGAGCGGCTTGAGTAAAACTTCCCCTAAGATGATGTGGCAGTCATCAGTAGACTAGTGCTCCATTCAATAGTTTGTTTGACTTGTAATAGATCATCAATCAGCTCACAAGCAGCTCTTTTTCCATAAGAATGATTGTAAAACATGTCAGCCTTTGCACAAGTGAATTGCTAAAGGCCATTGTCTGTTAGTTCATTTATGCCCAGGATATATTCCGTAATAAAACCTTCTAAGGAGCTGTTTTCAGCCTATATTTCGAAAACCCGCCTTTTCTGAATTTGAAATAAAAAACACGCCGAGGAAAAAGTCATTCCACAACAACGTGTTATGAAATTTGTTTTTTTTATTTGTAAAATGATTTATACATCACACCATGCCTGGAAAAACAGATTACCTCTTGCACAGTCCTCAGCAATGGATAAGAAAGGCTTTAAGTGGTTTGAAGCCCATAGACTAAAAAGATATGGAGTGTCTTGACCAAGTGTTTGTTGTTGCAAGATTACACAAGAAATGTGAAGGCATCACACTTCCACTGGTTGGCCAAAATGTTTTCTCTGATTTTGTTTATCATGTGGCTATTTAAGGCAGTTTTAGGTTGTGAGTGTATACAGGCAATTTGCAACTTGATAGTTACTTTAGAGCAAGGGTCTCAAACGTGCTGCTCACGGGCACCAAAGTCCTCCCTAAGGACTGTTGAGGTGCCTGCAGACCTGTTCTGTAAATAGCTCACCATTGATGGGTCATTGTGATTTTCTAGTAAAATGATTTCTTTTATTGGTTGACTGAGTCTATTTAATCCATTCTTTCCATTATTTGCACCGCTTATGCTCAGTAGGGTCGCGGGGATGCTGGAGCCCATCCCAGCTATCTTCGGGCAGTGGGCTGGGGACACCCTGAAATGGTTGCCAGCCCGTTGCAGGGAACACAGGGACAGACTTGCTCATTCACACTTAGGGACAATTTGGACCGTCCAATTAACCTGAAATGCATGTTTTTGGAAAGTGGGAGGAAACCGGAGTGCCCGGAGGAAACCCACGCAAGCACGGAGAGAACATGCAAACTCCACACAGGAGTTTCGATCTCATGACCTCAGAACTGTGCCGTCGTGCTGCCCCTATTTAATCCTATTTTTTTTAATAATTAACCTAGTGACAACATAGTAACAACAAAGTAATAAAATTACCATTGTTATTTTAGAAATTCAAATAAATAAATTCCATTTCATGGGCTTCATTGACAAAAACAATCTATTCAGTACTGATAATTATTTGAAGCAATTAATTAAGAGGATATTATAATTTATATTATAATTTAATCGTCTTTTTATTGAATTATTTTACAGGAAAAACTACAATCTAAATTCGAATTCATTGGTTTAATAAGTGAATGAGCAAATGATGTGATGTTTTTTTAGCTACCTATTAGGCTACCTTTTAACCTTTGTAGCTACTTATCTTCCCACCTTTTAGCTATTTAGCAAGCTATGTAGCTTGCTTTTTATATTGTATTGCTTTTATATTTGTGCAGAGTTTTTTTCTTTATTTGCTAGTTATCAAGCTAAATTTTTGTCTCCTTTTAGCTGGATATCTAGCTTTCTGTAGCTTTCTATTCGCCTATTTAGCTGGCTTTTTACTCTTTTAGTTTTTTACCTATCTACTTATCTAGGTAACTATCAAGCTACCTTTTTAGCTATTTAGCAAGCTTTTTAGTTTCTATTTTTAAAAATGCATATTAAACTGGGTTCCCCTTGCACTAATTACTAACACAAAGTAGCTCAATGCTTTAAAAGGGTTGGAGACTCCTGCTTTAGAGTAACGTGCGACTTTTGGGTATTATTAATCTGGGGAGTGTAATATATTAAAGAGGCAAACAACAACTTTGTATTCTAAGGATTTTTTCCATTAGACATGGCAGCATTCAAACAGACTTCGTTCGTGTCATAATGGAATCTGAATAGGCATTAAGGCACTTCCTTAAGTATTGACAGCCACAGGTGGCTGTGAAGTACATTCATGTTACCGTGCTTGACTCAATGATATATATGCACAATACATATAATATACAGTGATACCTGTACTTATGAATGTCTCTACATACAAAAGTTTCAGGTAACAAATTACCTGAACTGGAAAATATTGCCTCCAGTTACAAAGGCGTTACAGGATACAAAGTAAAAAATAAACAACTCTACGGGTGGCTATTAGCCGCTCATAGAGTTTCCTGAACATAAAATAACTGGCTATTGCTTAAAATCTACCTGGTTGCCCGGTGCCCATGCTTGTATCCCAGCATGCTCTTCGTGTCACCATCACAGTTCGGAGTTCAATGTTCAAACACAAAGAGGAGGAGGACAAGATGGCGGGATGGAGGACCCAGCCATGTTTCAATTAGCTTAGATAAAGACATTTTAGCAAAGTTCCATTAAGTTTTGGAATTTGTGGAAAGAAATCACCTGCAAAAATTGTTGACAGGTTGGGCTATCGCTCATTATGATGTCTGCCTTGCACATTTCCAACTGGCAAAAGCCAGCAAAAGCAGACGTCATTGGATCAGTTTTTCAAGAAACCAGAGGCAAAAAGATAAACTAATATTTTTATTACTTCCTTTGTTCTTTGGTTTTTCTACATTATGTACCTCTCATCTTTTGTTAATTGTGCGGTAATCTAATTCTATCATGTATTTGTTTCATGTTCTGATGCTTAAGCTTGGGACGGATTAAGGCATACATTCAAAATGCATTTTTACTTACGAAGGTTTCAGGTTACGAAGCTACTCGCAGAACAAATTCAATCTGTAAGAAAAAGGACAGACGCCTCCCGACTTACGTACATTCGACTTACGGATTCCGCCAGATACCATAATTTTTTTCGGAATGTTGAAAAATACCCGGACATTGCTGTAAGTTAGATTTTGTATTGTGTGCACCTTTTTCCGAGTAGAGGACAGTACTGTAGTGCTTCTTCCCGCCGCCTGGCGCTGTGAGGTCACCAAGCATCCACATCGAAGAAGAAATCTCGCTTCTACTTCCTGGTTCGTGTGCAATCATAACAACGTGTACTGTATTGCTAGCGCGGTAAGAACTTTGACGTTTTTAATTGTTTAATTAAAAACAATATGGTTAGTGTAAAGTGTAAGGAAGAGGCGAGCCGTTTCTTTTGAAACGAAAGTGGAATAAGAAAGCTTGATGGGTTTGAGAAAATGGTCGGAACGCTTTTTTTTAATACCACGGAGGAGGACCTCTTGAAGCGCAAGTCTCAAAAGTAAGTAAAATCTCACTTTATTTATCTTTATAGAACATATTATTTTATTAAATATTTATTTTTTAGTAAAAATACAGGTTACTTATACAAGCCTTAAACATACTTATATAAACCATAAACATACAAAATACAGCACTGAAGCAATTTACGAACAAATTCAACTTAAGAACGATCGTCCAGAACTGGTAGGTCAGGCAGCTTCTGTACCACTGTATACATTATATACCTACATATGTCAGGGGGTAACAGAATTACTTTTGAAATGAAGTATACCCAGTAACGGTACTTTATTACGTTTTTTCAGTAATGCGCCCAACACTGGACCCTACCCATCCAAAAGTAACAAAACAATAAAGGCGGGTTGCAGTCTATCACTGCTGTGGTCAAATCATAATGGTTCCATTTTGATTTCTGCAGGCTTCCATGCAAAGTGTCTGTGATGGTGATGATGCAGGGTTTCCCACGACAGCCACCCATCCATTTCTTGACACACGCACGCACACAGGGGCCATATGGCTACTTAATAACCACTGCATGCCTCCACTGTCATCTCCCCAACATACAACTGATTGCCGTCCATGCATAACGTACTCCTTCCAAGTGGAGAAGAGCAGACAGTAAACACGGATTTAAGAGAGGTGAGTTGAAAGGGGAAAATTATTTGTAGAAATGATAGAAGGATGTTAGGTGTGTGTGTGGAGTGGAGGTGGGGATTGGGGGCTTGTGCTACCATTTGGTAGTTGGTGCTGTGGTGTTTGGTGGAGCAGATGGCCAGGCTTGAGAGGGGCGTGTCTTGTCCTTGCGACCCTTCACAAATCACACAGTTGTCCCCCGAGGGGCTCGCGGCTCGTCCTTCAATAAGAATCAATGGGAATTACTTGGCCAGAGAAAGGGATGAATGGGCGGCGGGGCGCGAGACCTCTCCCTTTGTTGTACGGGTGCGTGTCACAGAGCCCCGCTGGTCCTCGCGTACGTGCGTGCATTAGTGCGCGCGCAAAAGGGAACAACAACTTGGGTCCACCCCACAAAACAGGTGAAATAGAAACATTTTTGTTTATATTTTTATATTATTAAAGTTTTCATGTAGAGTGGTACTTCGTTTACAATCCACCCATCTAACGAATTTTCCGGTATCCGAAGTCGCGTCCGACTATAATTCCCCTCATTATAGGATCAGTTTTCCAGTATCCGAAATCAGTGACGCTACCACTAAATGTTGAGCCCAGGCACGCACCAACAGAGTCCTGCATGATTTATCATCTAGGTGAAACCCTTGCAATGCCCCTGCATTAAATTGCCAAATGGTTTAGTCCAGGGGTCAGGATTCTGTGGCTCACGAGCCATGTATAGCTCTTTGCATGAGTGCATATGGTTCAGAGATAAAATAAACTCATTCAAATCTTGTCTACAGCATCCCAATCCTAAAAGTGTGGGGGCTAGTGCGCGCATAGCCTACAGCACCAATAGTGATTGGCATTCAGTCGCAGGGCTTGTTCTAAAAATAGACCTCATCACGAAATATCAATGTCTAAAATGTGATTAAATTGTGCTGCGTTTTTTTTTAATATAATTAACAGTGATGTAAATTAAAAACAAAAGAAGTATATATAAAAAATGTAAAACCTAAAAAAAAAAAGTTTGAAGATCTGAGAAGTGCGCATGACAATCGCAGCCTCATTCTTGGGCGTCGCAAAGGAGTCAAAATCAATTTCTACATACAGAAACAGGGCGAAAAAACCCTATAATTTTTGCAGTGAATGGACAAAAAAAATATTGTTTTATTAATCTGAAGAAAACTATGTGTGTCTCATTTGCAGAGCGAATGTGGCTGCGGCAAAGCTGCACAATGTGGAGCCCCACTACAGCATTTGTCTCAAGAGTTTCCATGCAAACATAAAAGGCCTGAGGGTTAAAAGCAACTTCGGGCAAACAGCAGTCTTTTTGACAAAAACTCTCAAAAAGCAACCAAAGCCTGTTGTTGAGCTCACCTTCCATTTCTATTATCTGCACCGCTTACCCTCAGCAGGGTCGCGGGGTTGCTGGAGCCCATCCCAGCTATCTTCGGGCAGTGGACAGGGGACACCCTGAACTGGGTCCTAGCCAGTGGCAGGGCACACAGAGACAGACAACTCACTCTCTGTCTCATACCTTGGGACAATTTGAACCCGCCAATTGACTTGAAATGCATGTTTATGAAATGTGGGAGGAAACTGAAGTGCCCAGAGGAAGCTCACACAAGCATGGGGAGTTCATTTCATTTCAACATGCAAACTCTACACAGGAAGGCTGGTTGCCGGATTTCGTCCCATGACCTCAAAACTGTGCTGTGGATACACTTACCATTCATCTGCCGTGCCGCCCTAGAGCCAAACAATTTTTTGAATAAGAGGAAGAAGGCATTTTCCGACGGGAAGGTTCTTAAAGAATTAATCATGATTATTGCCAACACTGTACCCAAATATGAAAAGAATGGCAGCAATATCCTCTCTACTTTCTCCAATGTCCAGCTGGGGGGAGAACACAGTGGCTCGAAGGGTGTCTGCTCTGAAAATTATAGTGCAGTGTGCACAGCACCTATGAAGGTTGCTATCATATTTGGTTCAATCTGTGTGAATAAGCCTTTTCTGACATGAACTTTATTAAGAACAAACACAGAACACGCCTCACTGAATCACATCTTCAAGATTCACTGAGGTTGCAGTGTCAACGTACACTCCGGATTACAGTACACTGGTGAAGAGCTTGCAATGCCAGCCTTCCAACTAACAGGCAAACTAACAAATTACTATGTAATTTTTAGCAAAACTTTGGTGCCTTGGCAAAGATGGTGTTAAAAACGTTGAAAAACTGTTAAAAATGTGTCAGTAAGTTTAAAAGACACGGTTTGTTTTAATGGCCGCACATTTAGAAATTAGTAGAAATGTGATATTTTATTTTATTCAAAAAGTGTTTATTTTTGTTCCTTCATAATTTGTACAAACATGGTGCATAGTTCATGAAACTTAAACTGATGATAGGGTTTGGAAAGATTTAATGTGATTTTCTGCAAAATGTAGTGAAAGTTGTCAATTTTTACCTTTCGAAAAATTGTAATTAAAACAATTGGAAAGAAGAGATAAAATATTGCTTGTTGAAGTCTATCTGTTTCCTACTTTGTTAAATCATTCTAAATAATTATTAATCATTAAAAATACATTCTCACTTAAAATATGAGTAAAACAGAAAAATTAATTAATTAATTAATTTATCTTTCGGAAGTACAATATCAAGGTCCCCTTTGTGTTACCTCGTATCCATGAAGTTGCTCTCGGCCTTAAAAGGGTAGGGGAATCCCGGTCTAGTATATAAAGAGCATAGTCTCCACTGCAGTCTACGGTAAAGGTGTCACACCAACAGACCCTGTTTTGGCTGTAAGTCGCAATGGAATCCTTTATATGGAAATTAAAATAACAATTTAGCTTCATTCTTGAGACACTTTACCGCAAAGAAGAAAAATTAAAAACCCAGAAACCTCAGCCAAAAACACAAAGCAACTTAATTGGGTGAGCAGTAGGGGTGGGAAGAGCTATGCACACAGTGACTTTTCCCTGAGACAAATGCACCGAAGGTAAATACATCAGTATTCTCATTTGCAGTATTTTTTGACATTTTTACTAGAGAACTGTGCTTGCACATTGTTTTGAAACCATTATTCATATAAGAAATGAAGGGCAAAATAAGCCCGAATGGTTATGGGTAATTGTGGGAGGGAGACAAGTTAAGTGGTATATTTGTTGATATGTGACGCTCTGGCGGGCAGCACGGCAGCGTGGTGGTTAGCGCGTGTGCAGCACAGTTCTAAGGTCATGGGTTCAAATCCAGCTACAAACCTTCCTTTCCGGAGTTTGCATATTCTCCCCGTGCTTGCGTGGGTTTCCTCCGGGCACCCCGGTTTCCTCCCACATTCCAAAAACATGCATGTCAGGTTAATTGGCCGGTCAAAACTATCCCTAAGTGTGAATGAGCGAACGAATTGTCTGTCCCTGTGTGCCCTGCGACTGCCTGGCAACCAGTTCGGGATGTCCCCTGCTCACTGCCTGAGATGGCTGGGATGGGCTACAGCACCCCCGTGACCCTACTGAGGATAAGCGGTGCAGATAATGGATGGATGGATGGGTTATAGGTAATTGTGGGAGGGCGACAAGTTAAGTGGTATATTTATTGATATGGGACGCTACATATGGGCATGTGCAGCACAATTCTGAATTCATGAGATCGAACCTTCTTGTGTGGAGTTTGCATGTTCTCCCTGTGCTTGCGTGGGTTTCCTCCGGGCACTCTGGTTTCCTCCCACATTCCAAAAACACGCATGTCAGGTTAATCGGCCGGTCCAAATTGTCCATAGGTGTGAATGAGCGAGTGAGTTGTCTGTCTCTGTGTGCCCTGCGACTAGCAAACAGTTCAGTTTGTCCCCTGCCCATTGTTTCGATGATAGCTGAGATGGGCTCCAGCGCCCCTGCGACCCTACTGAGGATAAGCGATGCAGATAATGGATGCATGGATGTGACGCTCTGTAAATAAATAAATAAAAATATACACCCAAAAAAAAAACATAATAAATAGGGGGAGGTGTTTAGACATCAAGTAAAATTTGTGTGATAGGCTTCCATCTTTTCTCGAATTGGTCAAGTTTCAGTTGAAGTCTTGCAGTGATTTTTTCCATAATGTTGTTAGGGATAATATTTTCGTAATAGGTTAAAACTGAAGTGATCAGTAAGAGAGGCAAATGTAGTTTTAGAATGTATTCACTGCGCAGTGGGAGGACGGATTCAAAAGTCTCACCCGTCTCACAAGTTTCCCGCGGTGCAGCTGGGTTTTGTTCAAAAGCGTGCGCATGCGCAGAAAGTATCAATGACGTCACACATACATCTACGGTTCAAAGTTCGCACATGCGTAGTAATAACCAAGGACGTCATATATATGTCTTTCGGTTTAAAAAAATAGTACAAAATAGTAGAAAATGAATTGTAATACAGGTCAAACTCATCAGGATTATTTGTAACATAGTAGACAGAGAAATACACAATTAACTGAATATGATTAGCTCTTACATTTCCCCCCTGTTGTGGATTTCGAAGGACATCAGTGATAATACCAGAGGTTTTCAAGTTAACACATCATTAAGAAATACAACAGGTTGATAGTTTCGTGGAGGGGCGAAAAACCTTCGTAAAGGAAAAAATTCCCCTCCTCCCACCTCATTTCCATGAGGTCGAGAGTGTTTCTTATACTAGAAAACGTAGTAGTAATGAGCGATGGTTAAAAACACAAAACAAAGGACCCTGCCTGTGCGTTGGTCTCCACAGGGCCTGGATGACTTGGTGAACGGGACTCGATTAGCTTACCCGCTCAGATCTTCGCGTGTGCAATAGGGAGATTTCCCTTTATTGGTAGGGTTAAGTCCTTTTAGACAATGCTGTCTAAGTCCATTTAAATTTGGTGTATGGGAACTGATACCAATGTAACAAAGCAGTCCGCAAAGTCCAAAGTTTTCAACATAACAATCTTATTTTGGTACTTTTACGACCACCATTTCTCTAGATATCATTGTAGAATCTGATGCCTATTCTTTCGGAAGAATAGATTAGGGCATTATTGGCAGCTTTTGATGCTGTTTTTCATGAGCATGGCCACCGTAAGGATCCCCACACCTCCTGGCGTGATGATGTATTGCTTGTAGATGAGATGACACCATCCAGTTGTCCACATTGGATTGCTCCTCTTTTCGGATGTAGCTTGCTAACTTCTTCCCTGGGATGACAGCCTCCTGCCTCGTGGCGGACGTGTGTAGGGGACACAGCTGATGGCACGAGTGCTGGCACACTCCCCAGAGTCCTGACCACTGCCCTTGTTAGGTTTGAAACTCCCTGGGCTGACAGAACTCCGTCATCTGTTCAGCAGGGGTCACCATCTCCTGTATGGATGAGAAAAGCATAATGAATATCATAGAACTGGATATTCAGGGAAAGCTGTAGTTGGGGAAAAAAAGGATAGTCAGGACTTTTTTTTTTTTTTTTATGGTTTATGTTACCCATAATTTACTCTGCCCCCTGTTGAGACTTTCGTGGCTCAAAACAAATAAAAAAACAAATTTATTTATAGATTCGTATATTTTCTTAAGTTGTCTTTATATTTATTATAAGTGGAAATCAAAATCCCCACTATAAGATGCCCTATCCATTTTGAGCATTTTATCCCAAAATTCCAACTCGAAGATAAACAATTTATTTTTAAAATTGTTAGCTCTAAATTTCAAATTTTGCTTTTTCACTAAATCCAGTCACTGAATCAGTTTAACCATTATCCTTGTCAGAATCATTTACCCTGATTTGAGTGATTGAGTGTTTTCTCTTTTGTAGATTGATCATATTCGAAAAAAAAACATTTTGTATGCACTTTTTTTTTGCATTTTCTTATGATTTTCAATGTGTTATCTTGCTGTTGGCCATTCCCCTCGAGGCAGATGACCAGGATAGATTGTTAAATTATCAGTTTAACCCAAGAAAAGACGTTTTTATTGTTATGATTCACTCTTTGTTTTGCCTTTTGTAAAAATCATAACCTATGTATTATCTTTTTAGTAAGTAAATTTGTTCAAAATAACAGTATTTTGCAAAGAAAGCAGGTAATTCACGCTCAAAGTGAAAGATTTTGCCAAAAATGAAAAATACCATCCCAAAATGTTCTCAATGTGGGCAATTTTCTAATGGTGAATGGTTATTTTAATTGATTTTTGTTAATCAATTTCACAAACATTGTAAATTTTGTTATATTACAACATTTCTTTTGTGTAATATTTTTCTATTCGTCCAAATTTCGTAATTTGAATTTCAAAAAGTTTTATGGAGAGCTTATTCAGAAGACAATTTTTCATCAATTGCGGAAAAACTAGGTTTTAACTTATATTTTACTGAATGTCTCAAAATTCCCCCCCTGAGTTAAAACCTAAGTTCACTATCTATGAATAGGAGTGAAAGTAGACACATTTATAAATTTGCAAGATGAATTTATCAATCTTCCTCAAATACATTTACACTTTGTATTAACAAGACTCTATATAACTTCAAGCAGATGCATTCTTGAATGTTGTTGTCTTTCAGTCTTTTGATTTGCTTATTCCACATTACATTCACCATTTGAATGTTGCTTTTGGCCCATCAAAAATAGTTTTTCAAAAATGTGTCCATGTCAAACACAAAATGACTTTATTGACTTTTCTGTCAATTCCACTGGCAACGACTGCAGGAATCTCCTGTTAGCTGTCTGAAAAGCAGCTGGGATGTGCCCCCATCACTCCCTTGATCTCGTTGTTGATGAGCGTAGCTGTGATGTGCTCCATATCACTCCCTTGGCCTCGCTGTTGATAAGCGGCGCAGATAATGGATGACTGATGTCTTTATCTCTTTCAGCAAATGATTTTTGTCCATGATTTCTTTTTGACAGGTTGGTATGTCCTTTGGAGAATGCACGGACTTTCAAAAAGAAAGGAAAGAGTCTTTTTGTGGAATTCACTGGCACTTAAGAGTCTCGTTAATTCCATTGTGCTTATGTAGTGGGATTTTTTTTTTTTGTAAATTGGCCGGATTATTCAATGTCTTAAATTTTTCTCTAAATTTAGGTACTAGTAGACATTATCTTAGTTTAATCAATTTCTATCCATTTATTTCCCATGCAATTATTCTTAAATTAGCCCGATATGTCTCGAAATCAACTAATCCGTTACTTTTATTTCCTATGACCCTCTTCAAGATTGATCAGTTTCTTATTGTCTTCTAAAAATGCTCTTCCATAGAAACCGTTTCCTTTTAACTTAACCAAACCATAAGTCAGTATTTACTACACATTTGTTTATCACTTGTCAATCGTAACACTCAATCTAAAAAAATATTCAGTGTGTAATCAATTGTCCTCCCAATTTCCTTTGGGCTAACTTTGTCAAAATTTCAAACCCTCACACTAAACATCAAAAATCTCAAAAGATCCCCAAAAAAAATCTCAAAAAATGCCAAATCGAACTTAATGTCATAACTTTTCTAATTGTATTTTGTTCTCTCTGTAATCATAATCAATCTTTTATTGATTCACTATAGAGCAATACATACTTGTCACTTATGAATTATCTTGTTGAGTTGTATTTATTTTATTTTCATAATCTTTATTCTGCACAACAATCTTTGTTTCTACGCATTAGTCTTTGTTCTAAGCTGCCTTTCGAGATCCCTTGTGATTAAGGCTATACAAATTAACATGATCTGGTCAGACTATTAATACTTGTTTCTTTTTTTCCCTGTTTAAAAGAAAAAAATAGATTCAGTGACTGAAATAGCTTCAGCTACGTTATTAATGATTTCTAGTCTCGAATTCTTCTTTTCTGTGTTAATTTGTCGTCATTTTCAAACTTCCTTCAAAATTTTGATTATTTGAAATGGTTCCTGCATTATTTCATTGAGAGTAATCTACTATTGAATAAGAGAACAACTAAGGAAATAATCTTTTTACATATTACGCCTCTTTTGAATTTGTCCATTTACGAACGAGAAGATGGACACTAAAATTATGGACGGATTTTAGTCATCTTCATTGCTTTTTTTGTCCCTGCTTTATCAGGAGCAAAACTACATGTCTTAAAGTTATTACCCTTTTGCTATTCGCATATTCAACAAGAAATGATTAGTTCGGTTACTCAAATATTCTTTCTTTTTAAACTATTCTGTATAGTTATCTTGTATTATACACTCATTGTTTTCATTTCCCCACATCATTTATGCTGGGGACGCAACTTTTTTCCCTTTAAATTGTCATTATCATTTAGTTACTCTTTAACAAAGATTTAACACATTACAAGCCTAATCGTTATTTTGGTTTTGCTGTACGAGTTTTATTTTCCTGCACGCTGATCTTAGCAAACGAGATCTCGTCGCTTCGAGATTACGTCATTGTTGTTGGTAATTCTTGTTGAGCGAAGGTCAGTCTTTTTATTAGACAAACTGCTTTTTTCCTTGTTCAATTCATCAAAGAGAGCTTGCTTTTACGGCTCAATTGCTTTGATGATTGACATCACGAATTATGTTGTACTAAGATGTTAAAGAAAGAAGTACAGAAAGTAGAAAAATTGAAAAAAGACAAGCCTGTTATTTGCAATTACCATCAACAAATGCAGAAAATAAATTAATAATTTGATGATCAAAACTGAAAGAATACGCAGATATCTACTATATATGTCACCGATTCATAACTTCGATCTTTGTATCACTAAATTTCAGGGGTTCTTAGATCTCTGCCAAGATCTATAAATCTTTTAGCAAGCTAGTACAGGGAATTCAAAATCCCTATCATATTATCATTATTTATAGTTCAGTTTTAAAATAGTTTCATTTATATATATATATATTATATATGTGTATATTATATGTGTGTGCAGCACGGTGGCACAGTGGCCAGCACGTGTGCGGCATTACTAAGGACCTGGGAACAGGTGTGTGTGTGTTCCAAGCCAGCCACTGGGCTCCTGTGTGGAGCCTGCATGCTCTCATTGTTTACGTTAGTTTCCTCCGGCTAGCCGGTTTACTTACCTCTTTCAAAAACATGCATTTCAGGTGGACTGGCTGGTCCAAATTGTCCCTACGTGTGAATGAGCTAGTGAATTGTCTATCTTTGTGTGCCCTGCAATTGGCTTGCAACCAGTTCAGGGTGTCCTCCAATCGCTGCTCGATGATCGCTGTGATGGACTCCAACAAGATGAGATCTCCTTATCATAGTTATGGTTCATACCGGCCGAATATGAACACAAAACTTTTCTGCATCTCACCTGTAACGCCTTTATTTTTGACATATTCCTTTAATATCATAAAAATTGGTTTTTCACTTACCATCTTTCATCCCATGTAATATCTTCATCAGCGTTATTAGTGCTACCTTTCCCTGATCGCTCTTCCTCCCATTTTCTCCTCAGCGGGTTGTTGAGTCCAAATGAGACAAGAACCAAAATTCTAGAACTCAAAAACATTGTTAGTGCAACACTTTTACTGTAAAATCAAACTTTACTTTAGTTCCTTTGTAGTGTTTTCACGATAGTTCCCTGACAATATTTCTGTAGTCTATAATATTTCCCATTATGGCAACGAAATAGTGTTTGTATAGTATATCTATGTTCATTTGCCTTCAAATAGATTTTCATCCTTTAAATAATTTCCATTAATTTTTATAGCTTATCTATAAAAATACTGTCACATGTTTTGCACAATGCTGACAACTTTTTTGGCTGCGATGTCTATTCACCAAATGCATATTACACAAACCTCAATTGTATGTAACCTTTTACATGCAAATATTTTTGTGTAAATATTGTATCAATTATAACTATAACCTTATTTTCTCTGTTCCTTTACCTCACTTTGAAGATGGATTGTAATGCCAATTATTATTGTCAGTCACAATATGTTAACCCATTTTGTAACTATGTCGGTAAAGGTATATTCTAATCTATTATAAATTGTTTGCATTTATATAGTGTTTTTCAAGACAATGAGGAAGGCCAAAAACACTAATGTGATGTTTTTCATACTTTTGTCTCAAGTTTTTCATATCCAATTTTCAGCGAATTATTTTTTTCTTTAAATAACTTTTCCCTTTTACATTCCTTCCATCTCTTACTTGTATTCTCCTTGCTCCTCTCCTTAACGATTTACTTTCTTGTTTACTTGCAATGTCCTTTCTTCTTTTTTCGCTCTGATCAATCCACATCTTGTGTCTCTTCCTTTCCTCATCTTTTCTTTCCTTTCGTGAACTAATTCAGCCTTCAATCTGATCTTCGTGCCTACTTCCTTTCTTCAGCCATTTCTTCAAAAACTTCGAACTTTCACTGTCCATATTCCACTCATAAATTTCACATCTGGATCATCTAACAACTTCCTTACATGCTTTGCCAACAATCCATTCCCAACATAACACTTTTCCCTTCTGCACCTTCTAACACCCTTTTTAGCTTACCAGCCTAAATGTAAAAATGACGTGTATTGATCTAAGAGTCATTTTATCATTTTTATTCCACTCAATGAATTTTCCCTCCATATTCATTGAAAATAATTATTCGCTCTATTTCGATAATTTTGTACAAAACACCTTTTATCTCTAATTAATCCATTCCAATTCGCTCAATTTGATTTTCCCCCTGTCTTTACAGTCCTTAATTTTCTAATTTTGAACTGAAAACCGAAATATTCTATCTTTATTTTTGTTATTGTATCTTTAGTAAGTGTTATTCTGGCATTAACTTCATTTAACGCATCTAAAATAACTCAAACATAAGTTTTCTAAACTTACCACTCCTAAATTTATCGTTTTCCAATTGAAAAAAAAACAAAAAACACCCAAAAAAATTTGGACCGAAAAAAAAAATTATTGGAACCCCTTAGGCCCGCAGGCGTTATGTTGTACACCCTTAGCGTCAACCGCCAATTTCCCCAAAAACGAACGTTTTCGATTCCTAACGCGATGTGCTCTCGGTTCCACCCAAAAACAACATATTTTAAACGGTCTTACTCTTAAAAAAAAACGTTTCTCTCGTTGCAATGTGCACTTCGCTTCTTCCTTTTTTTCCTTTTAAAAATGCGCGCGCTTTCTCGTTTGCGGCAATTTTCTTCGTATTTTTCTATATATTATTTTTTTTTCAGTTACGTGGGCCGATTAAAAGCTAGCTCAAACAAACATATAAGACAAGAAGAATAAGAATATAGGAAAGAATACAAACATTTACACATTGAACAAACATAAAACATTTGACAAGACAGAGTGGGCCCACAAAAAATTAGTTTAATTTTAGACCGTGTACACTTTTTTATGAAGCCATGCAGTTTACTTAAACCTTATTTTATTTTACCTTATCACAGAGGGATCCGTCCTCTTTTTGAAAAAGGACAATGGGAAAAGTGGGGGGTCGTTTCAGTACCCCTCCCCCTTACTTTTCTTTCCCACTCTACCGACCCCACGGTGGGGTTAGTGTCGACATTTTCCGTCCCTAGGCAATCCTATTCCGTCTCAAACAAAAAGTTTGAGTATTTAAAATACTTCGTATTTTATTCTGATTCCTTTTGGGTATTTACTTAGCTAAGGTTTTGTAATGGCTTCTCAAGCCCACATATGGCGCCCGTCCAACACTATTTTCCCTCTGTGGCCAATTCAACTTTATCTTTTTATAAAAATGGCTTCGTTCTTAGAATTATTCCAAATTTTTATATTAGAAATGTATCTCTTACCGATCACTTGATCCTGGTTTGTTGACGATGCCGCTGACTCTGAAGCCGATCTCGAAAAAGAACAAAGTTTCCTTTGTTCTAGACCACGCAGTAGAATGGATTGGTTTTTCTTCGTTTTCAACTTCAAAATACTACGTACCGTCCCGGGTTTCGGCACCAAAAATGTTAGGGATAATATTTTCGTAATAGGTTAAAACTGAAGTGATCAGTAAGAGAGGCAAATGTAGTTTTAGAATTTATTCACTGCGCAGTGGGAGGACGGATTCAAAAGTCTCACCCGTCTCACAAGTTTCCCGCGGTGCAGCCGGGTTTTGTTCAAAAGCGTGCGCATGCGCAGAAAATATCAATGACGTCACACATACATCTACGGTTCAAAGTTCGCACATGCGTAGTAATAACCAAGGACGTCATATATATGTCTTTCGGTTTAAAAAAATAGTACAAAATAGTAGAAAATTAATTGTAATACAGGTCAAACTCATCAGGATTATTTGTAACATAGTAGACAGAGAAATACACAATTAACTGAATATCATTAGCTCTTACATGTACATTTGCTTTAATTTGTCTCTCCATTGTTTTATGTCAGGAGGTTGTGGTTTCAGCCAGGACACTGTGATCATTTTCTTTGCTACCAGAAGCATTACCCTTAGTATATATTTCTGTTGACCAGATAGTAATTCTTCTGGCAAAATTCCTACTACGTAAGCCTTTGGGTCCAACCGCAACTCCCAGCCAGTAATTAATTTTATTTCTCTCTGGATACTTCTCCAAAAATTTAATATTACAGGGCAATTCCAGAAAATATGCGTAAAGTCTCCGACCCCCCCACAGTTACGCCAACATAGATTTGAGGTATTTTTATATTTTGAAGTGATAGAGGGTGTATAGAAGAATCACATTTTTACTTTCCATTCAAACTCCCTCCAAGTCGGGCTGTTGGTTATTTTGTGTCCCTCTTTCAATGTTTTTTCCCATTCGTTGTCTTTTATCGCTACATTAGTTTCTTGTTCCCATTTTTCCCTAACTGCCATGTCCTCATTACTGAGATCCATTCTCAGGGCTTTATATAGTTTTGATATAACCCCCTTTATTGATTGTCCTTTTGTATATGATATTAATAATTCCTCAACCTTAGTTGGCTCCTTTTTTTGCCTTTTCATCCAGTAGTCTTTTATCTTTTTTGCTCTTTAAAGACTCTATTTTACATGTTTATCTGGAGTGCCTTGTCAAATTTCGATGCATACAATGTTTCACGTTTATATGAATGACAATAAAGGAAATTCTAATCCTAATTCTGCGTCCAGTGACCGTATCGGCACAATGAGTGGAAAAGCGTGCTAAGACATTTACCTACCTTTTACATTCAATGATTGTACTGTGGAACCTCGGTTCTCGACCATAATCCGTTCCAGAACCCTGTTCCGTACGAAAGATTACGCTAACATAAACGTGTACAACTAAAAAAATCAGGTCGTGTACACGTCATTTAGCACCCGGGTAAAGGATAAAGAAAATAATTATGAATAGGATTTCTTACCTTTGTGAAGGTTTCCAGATGCCATGCTCTATTCCCTCGAAAGAAGGGGAACTCGCACACCTTCTTCATAATTTGTTATTATTTATTTCTTAAATGCAATAGTTGTACGCACTACCTTTCTTTTTTCATCTGTAGCAACTTTGCTGCTTGCACCGACCTTCTTCGGAGGCATAATTAGGGGCTAAAACACTCTAAAGCGAAAGCAAAAAGAAGTGCGCGCGCACGTCATAACAGTTCTTCACGAGGAGTGGGGGCAATCTACACCCGTACGCCGCTCAGCATCGCACCCTAGCGTACCGGCGTTCGAACTCCGATTTTTTGAACGAAAAGCGAAGCAAGAATTTTTCGAAATTTTTGGACGAGAACCGATTTGTTCGAACTGAGAGGCGTTCGAAAACCAAGGTTCCACTGTAATTTGATTGTTGTTGTTTTTTTTTTTCGTAGGTGTTCTTGCTAATGAATCTCTGTACCGTACAGTAACATCATTTTTTTGCATTTCTTGTTTTTTTTACATTATGTGGTATATTCATGAACATTGAATATAAGTTCAATGACACTTCAAAGAAAATTGATACTACCGTGAATTTACTTCGATACCAAAATTTTCAGCATCGCCTACCTCTACTGGGTGTGCCTACTTTTCATCCCTTTCACGCTTTGCAGGCTTAATTGCAAAATTTGTGGCACGTCATGGTGTTGAATGACTGATGGCATACAAAGGCAGAGGTGCACAGGGCACCGCTGATATTTGCGAGGAGGTGAAACAATGAAATGACTTCAGAGGGGGATTTGGTGACACACCACATAGGAGCTGTGTAATCTTTTGAGCTGCTTCACAATGCAGCAGGACAAAATCAACTACTTAAATGAAATCAGCGTCCTATAGCTAAACACATACTGCTTTCTACATGGAAGCAGTATGTCAGGCAAAGTTAACGGTGTTAAAGCTTAAGGTTAAAGGCCCTTGAAGTTGCATCCAAGCACAAAGTTGTTGCATTTTCGGCTTTACTAATTTTGGGATACTCAAGCAGAATCCTAAATGGACTCAGTATGTCTGATGGAAAAATAATATATATATTTTACTTTTACTTTAAGTGATGTTATTATTAAGCAGTTTTGAGCCTTCATATTCCAGCACTGTCTTTTCTCATAGCCCAATTAACACACTCAGTATTTTCATGTAATTTATGATTTTTTTGCATTGCAATTTGAAAAAACAAATAATACATCCTTGTCATAAATGTCACTTTTCACGATTTTTTACTTTAATTTATAGCACAATAGTATATCCCCAAATCAGAATAGGTACTGA